>NC_134421.1:27899553-28202584 GCF_030867145.1 Opisthocomus hoazin
GATATGTATATTTCTGGAATAGATAAAGTAAGTATGAATTGGGTCTATTAATAAAAATGAGAATGCTTTATATTTATACAGCAATACACAAACTCAATCAACTCAATGGCTTAAACATTGCATTGTGGTGGTGACTTCAAGAACTTACATGGATATAAAAATTTCATGCAGTCTCTCTTCAGTGACTCACCTTTGAATCATCCAGTTCCAGCTTTTTCAGAGACTTTCTGACATAATCTATGAAGGAGGATGATTTGGAGTAAGTTTTTCCAACATGTCGATCACTGCAAATACAGCATTGAGATGCATGCTTTTATACTTCCAACAACAGAAAGTTACACATTTTAAATTACTTTTTAATTGAATTTTTAATTCAGGAGAAATAAATTAGTTGGACACCTACTACTGCCAGTTGTAACAATATTCCTTTTTCCACCCTTCTACTTAAAACAAAACAAGCTAGCTAATACAAAGAAACTTCTAGATACACCAACTGTACAATTGTACTGTGGTTATAGCACGGTTATTATTTTACCTAAAAATCTGAGAGTTGAAGGTTTCTTTTTAATTTCTCCACTAATACTTTTATTTCCCTATATGAATGAAAAAATTCTTATTTCCGTTGACAGATATTTCTTTCCATACTTCTATAATACTCCTATTATTTACTATAATGCTGCTGTAATTCATTTACCATCAACCACAGGACTGAGCAAATGCCAAGCTGGAGTAAAATTTCACTTTTGCCTGTTACCTTGTGTTCTTATCCTTGCAATTTTTATTTCACTAAGTGATGCCAGAATTTTCTCCTGTTTACAACTCAATAGTCTACTTTTGAAGCCAGCCAAAAATGTGGGTTGTTTCAGAAAACACGTTAAAATAATGCACAAAAACTTAAAAACCGTACAGGAAGACTGAAACCTAACAGGCCACTTACACTTGTTCTCTTCTCTGTGTTTAAAATATCCTTAAGAAACAACATGCAAAATTTTTGTTAGTCTGAATTTGCTTTCTTGTGTCCTAACGTAATTCCTCTTCCAGCTGTGCAGCGCAGGTGTTACATTTTCAGCTACAGAATTTTTAGCTACTAAATTGCTTAAGAAGAAATACATTCCCTCCCCGCAGTGAAATACTGAATAGAAACATCTTCACTTAAAACTTTTCCCTGTCTTTATTCTTAGTAAATTCACTTTCTTCTTATTTAAAGATCAGAATTAACATCTACTGAGGACAACAGAAAGACTTCAGTTAGTGGCAGTTCTAATGCTGTTTAGCTGGCAAGGACCTTCACTCACTGAGAATCATTGAGAATCATTACTGTTGTCATATTTAACATTCAGACACATCTAAATATTTGGGCTGATGCTGTCTGAAAACCAGTTAATGATTATGCTGCCATGTCACTCTTTGAAAGACAGGCATCTGCCTCCTAACCACAAGCTACCAGGAGAAAGATATTGTCTGGGTCTGGCTGGGATGGAGCTAACTTCACAGCAGCCCATACAGTGCTGTGCTTTGGATTGGTAACTAAACAGCGCTGGTAACACACCAGTGTTTCAACTATTGCCAGACAGTGATTGCTCAGCATCGAGGTCTCCTCTGTTTCCCCCTCTGCTCCCCAGGGAATAGGTTGGGGGTGCTCAAGAAGTGTGGGGGGACACGGCCGGGACAGATGACCTGAATGGACCATAGGGATATTCCACTCCGTATAACGTCATGCTCAGCAATAGAAGTGGGGAAGGGTAGTCTATGCAAGGTAGCCATTGCTTTTATTTCAAAAGTATAATCTTAATTACTTACTCTAAATTATACTTCCTTTAACAAATGAAACATATTACCATCTATCTCACACCTTTTCTTTACAATTTCGTAGCCATGATTTTACATGTGATATTTTACGTAATTTTAAAATAAACAAGCATTTCTTCTTTCAGGAGATTGACCTTCTAAAGGGTAAGCTGTCTGGTTCCACGTTTAGCAAAAGATTTGGGGGTATCTGCACTAGCACTCATTTTAGATCTGGAGTATAATTCTGGTTTCCCCCGCCTCTCCTGCCTTGCTTCACATTGTGGAATAGGATCAGAGCTCAAAATACGAGTAATTTTCAAATTAAACTAAACTGGAAGGTGTGATTCTGGATATGCTCCAAGTGCTAACAGGCATATATCCCACAGAACTAAATAAAATCTAACCCAGTTACTCCAGAAGAGAGTATAGTGCAGATCTCATGTCCTCAGCACCAGCTCTCCAAATCCGACCCTACAAGGGCACAGTACATGCCAGTGTAGGCATAGACAGTAAGTAGCTCAGCCATGGTGGCCAGTGAGCTTTCAGCAGTTTTTCTCAGGAGAAATGGAAGTGTTTTTTTGTCTTCTGCAGTATTAAAGCTGCCAGAACCTCTGCATAACAGGGCAGCCCAGGACTGTGTTGACTTTTTAGTGAATTTGCTGTCATTTCTCTGGTGAAGATATGTTTTACCCACATATCCAGTACTAAAGAGGACCTACTTCAGCTATGGGTAAAGGAAGGGCAATACACTTGTGATGTGGATTTAGGATGAACAAAACTATCCTGCATTATAATACCAATATGTATATATATTCTGATAAAACTAATACTTCCACTCATCTGTTTTCTAAGAAACACTTTCTCTACAGAATAGAGGTGGAAGAGGATAAGACCTTTGGTTCGTATTCTGTGAATTCAGAGCTTCGTACCTTTTGGTGACACCATAAATTTCTTCTATAATAACCTGAAGAACAGCTCGATAAAACAACGATTCTGTAGGCAGCTGCAAAAAATTTTACAACATCAAAGATTTAAAATTGGCATGGAAATTAAGATCAGAGTAACAAAAACAGTATTGGCTTCCTTAACGACTTATTGGCCTGTATTCTTTACAATCAGTCATAACAGGTTTAAGAGGACAATTTACTAATGTTCTTGCATCCAGTTAAAATTACGTTTTTGGGTCAGATTCTAACATAACCATGAATGCAAGAAAAAACAAAGAAACCCAAACTCTGAAGTTAAAGTTCAAAGGTTGGCAGAAGGAAAAAGAAGAGAGGAAAAATGTACTGATCGTGATCCAAATTCTACTACACAAAATAAATATAACAATTTCCCTAAACCGTTTTAAAGACAAAAGGAGTAATTCTCTAGCTGAATCACCATACACTGTAGTCTGAACCATGCAGAAAGTACCATACTCATAAAAACAGAATATACTGAAAACTTCATATCTTTCTGTATGAAAGATCTGTTTGCATAAAAATAGTTAACGCTTGCCATTTAAAAATTCACGGCAAAATGCATTTACAGCAAAAAGACTACTGGGGTCAGAAGGCTTACACATGGAAAGAAGAGGTCTCTCAGTCTTGCCTTTTAAATATTTGCACAGTTGGTGCACCATCTTCAAAAGGATAATTTGACCAACAATAATTCAAAGTATTCACAGGGAAAAAAATATACAAGGATTAAAAATGAGAATGATGTTTCTAACAGGTTCAAGCTTTTGTCATAACAATTGCTATTTTTACATTAGTTGATAAAACACTGGGACAGAGTGATCCAAACCAGGGATATCAGAAGGACATTTGTACTTAATTTATGTACTAGCTGAAAGATAGCGGAAGAAGTTAAGATGGGTAGTTTAATGTCTTAAATTTTAAGCTGTCCTTTTCTTCCAGACTCCAATTGTCAAAAGAAAACATATTCACTAAGTACAATCACAGCAATAAAAATGTGACTTCATGATGACACTTGCTATTTATCATGATTTGATATAGTGTGTGCTAGTATATTAGATTCCAGAAATGCAGAAGTTCAATACAAGGTCACAGATTAAGCGCATTCAAGGGGGGTGAAACATATTTTATCTTAGAATGGCTAAAATAAACACTATTACTTACCATTTGGCCAACTGCAACTCGCTCCGAAGCCTTTAAGAGTGAAGGAATTAAATTGCTGGTATGTTTATTCTTTATCAGAACATTTTATAAACACATTGTATAAAAGTCAGAGGAGATGACATGTTGAAAGATTAATGGTGTGACATAACACGAGCTTGCACACTTAAAAGTGTTAATACTTTTAGGGACTCATAATCAGCTCACTTCTGTTATTTTGGTTTATTTATAGGAGAAGCAACGACAACGAACTGTATGGAAATAGGTGGGTGCAAAATTTGTTTGTTTTCTTAGTATCGTAAAAGAGTATCAGAGGATTACTTTCTGTGAAAATGCTAAAAAGAAATGCATTTTTCTTGAGTCTGTTCCTATTGAAATACAAGAAATTCACTTTGCACATGCAACTATTTTGAAGCAGGTATTAGTTCACTGTACAATGCCTTTAAACACTTTTAGTCCCTAGTACTCAGATAAATTCAACTTCCATATGTAAAGTGAAATAAAATAAAAACTTCAGAGGGACTGCAGTTTAAGGTGCTGTGCATTATCTTTCACTAGATTCTTCAGACCATAAACCCTGATGCAGGTGTGACAGTACTTGAATTTTATGATCCATAGTGACAAAGAATAATAAATAATTAGAAGTGTGTAATATTTTTTCACAGTTGAAAAGATACTGTGCCTATAAAAATTTCAACCGAGTATTAAAGATCATAGTAGATAGAAATTAAGACAAAAATTCAGTAAATTCTCTGACACTACAACAAATCAGATAGTAAACCAAAAATGCCTCACGACTTATGGGTCATCGTCACCTTTAGTCCCCAAACACCACTACAGTAAATAAGACTGCTTGTCTGTGAATCACCCCCTTCTCCTTCTAGGATAGGAAGTCTTTCAGACTGTTCTTCAAACACATTCCAAGTTGTTGCAGTTCCTCCGTTCATGGCTTTGGCCGACTATCAGGTTTGATTTCTGCTGCATAAACTATAGCTCTCATATCAGCGTGTATTTGCTGCTGCTTAGAAGATGGATGTGAGTTCTAACACGTATTGTAAGGGTCTGAAACTGACACTCTCATCCAGAACCTTTGGCCCCTGGCACTTTGACCAATTGAATGGCATGTAACAATGACCATCAGCAATAACGCTAAGCGTCATTTCTCAGCAGACTCGGCTTCTCCTAGCCAGCCATTACCCCTAGGAAGATGGGTGTCTAGCTGCACTGCGCTGTCTCCCTTGCACCTCCTAGAAGGCAAGGAAAATTCTAGTCGTGAAAAACGCATGAATTACCAACATAGTAACAGTACAAGTATCTAGTGACACAGGAGAACTCTTTGCCTTTTGTGAATGTTTAAACAAAAAGAGTTTTTAACTGCCAAATTTCTGTGATTTCTGCAAAATCTAAAATAGATATATATGGCACGATCAGTACTGTCTCTTGGGGGCCATTTACTTACAAAATTTATCTTCCTATCATTGCTGAAAAACAGCCCAAACTTTTGCTATCCAAAAGAAATGGAATGGGAATGGAAATAGCCAATGTGTCAGATGAGGAAGAATTTGTATTGCATGACACTGACAGGAAAAAGAGAAAAGGCAAATCCCTTTTAAAGCACTTTTTGTGGTAAGTTTTACAGCAACATTTCTAAAAGGAACAATTTTTTTCTTGTACCTTGCCAAGCGTAACATATTTAAGCCTTACAAATACTAAACAACTGTCCTCCTATACCTTCTCCTGATAGCATTTAATTACCACGTTAGTTCAAGTTTACATAACCTTGATATGTTAGCCTGTACTGAGTCTTTAGTCCACACTGTTCTCTGTAACGGAGGTACAGAGCTCACAGCAGAAGCTAGCCAGAATGTGACGTGACCCATCTTGATACCAGAGATTAAAAATTATTAGAGGAAAAGAATAGTGGTCTTCTAACTGAAAAAATGGTTGAAATTTTCAGTACCTACCTGTTTTTTCAAATCAGACAACAGTTCATCATTGACGAGGTTAGGTCTTTAAAAGCACTTAATCTCTTGGTGCAATGCTAAAAAGATGTTTCCAGTCTCTTAAGCCACATGGATTTTAAAGCTCTTCTAGTTTTTGGAACAGGTTTGTTTAGGTTTTAAACAGTCAGAACATTCAATGTTATGAATCATGAAGGCGTTGGGGGAGTTACTGATTGCAATCCTTCTACAATTACCTTGTTCCCCCCTAAGTCCTTGGCCAGGAACTGTTACCCTGAGGGGTTACCTTGTTTAGGTTTCAACAAAGGTTTAGCCTTTTTGTCCACTCTTAAAATATATTTCTGTCAATACTCATTTTTTTCATGCCTTCAGCAAGTATAAAATATATAAAGCTGGAAGGTCTATTTTTTTTAGATATAATTCATCATGCTTACAACATTAATGATGTTATTCTGTAGAGTCTTGGATTAAAGTCATGGCTCTAGGATTAGAAGCCAAAAACAATGAATCCTATAACATCTGGTTAAAGCTTTCAGTAGGAAAAAGAAAAGAAGGGGAATCATACCAAGCACGCTGACATTCTAGCATTGCGACCACAGCACCAGCCCTTGTCCTTCAAGTACTGACACATGGGAAATCCCCACACATCCTCTGGGCATTCTGCAAAATAGATAAAAAAATAGGCACAGCTTTCATAGGCTGTTTTTCTCTTACTTACAGAAGGTACAATGTATTGAGCAAGACGAACAGTAGTTAATGGTAGCAGAAACAATTAACTCTACTAGTCCAGTACCAGAAACCATGCTAGAGTTTCAAAAAAATGTATTTTCCCCATAAAAAATGTTTTTGGTTTATGCTGAATTTCTGATAATTTTCCAAAACACTTTAAGTGAGTGTCTTTTATGAAAATCCATTAAAAAAAGTTCCAAGGGACGAGAGTTTGCAAATACTCATGGCACCCCATGCCATGCCATGAGTACAAGATGTAAGCCAGGCAGTCATTCGACGTAGCAGGACTTCAGTATCACTTCGCATTGGGTCCTTCTTCTATCATCAACATCTTTTAAACATCACACAGAACAATGTGCATTTGTTTATTCCAGTTCTGAAGGCCCACGCTTCCCTGAGAGACAGAATGTTTGTTTTCCAGAAAAGAGCAGCTGCAAAGGCTCTTGCTGTTTCTTCAAAACACTGAGAAGCATTTGCATCACAATCTGTGCTCAGTTTGTTTCAGTATCATTTAGATTTTGAATAACAACACAATTCTTCATGTCTAACACTAATGCAAATGTGGGAAAACTAAAGTATGGGGATTACTTTATGGATGTTCATAATACCCAGTTTTAAATGTAGACAAACCCTACAATGTTTTGAATTTTCATTAGCACATTCATCAGCTGATTTTTTAGAATGCTGAATAAGAATTACTACTTTCTTCAAAAAAAAACCACAAATTGGCTAGGATCCTGGCTTTTTAGCATAAAAAGATGACTCAGGCATATTTAAAGATAAATCATGTAATGGGGTTAAAAAAAGGACAGCAGAAATACGACTCTTCAAATTTACCAGCAGTCTGAGACACATACATGCAAGTAGAATTCACTTCATGAAAGTTAGGCATAGAAAAAGGGGAATAGGAAGTCATAAAGGATACGACCCTCCTCCCCACAGCGAAAGCCCTCCGTTTTCTAGCAGTAGTCCCCAGGCTTTGCTGATCTCTAGAGAGTAACACTAAGCAGGTCTTCTGCAGGCAACCTCACGCTTTGCTCTCCTTTTAGCCCTGAGAAATGTCAGAGGCTCTTCGGGGATGAATACCAGTTCGAGGACCATGATTTAAGAATAGGATTTTAATACTGGATAATTAGCAGGAGAAAGAAAATGCCTTTGGATATAAAGATGAAATTTGACAAAACACATCGCAACCGGTTTCAGCACTAGGAATGCACTAAGAATTTGTAAGTGCCTCATGACAAGCTATAAAACATTAATTAACTTCAAGTCTAATTATTGAGTACGTGCAATAAAACTTTGTTTGTAAAGGATTCTCTCCTTTCCTACTCAACTTCAAAATGAAAAAAATTGCAATACATATGGACATCTGGTACACTGAAAACATTATACTGAGTACTAAAAAAGTATAAATCACAACAAATATATTATGTATTTATAATTAGATCAGCTACAACTTCCCTCATTATGATTAATTCAGTCTGGGTACTGAGAAAAGCTTCAGGTGAGCCTTGTTGTTACCATCCTATTAGCAGATCCATTGAGACTCTTACCAGCTCAGCAGTGTTTCAAAGAATTTTTTAAAAAGAGTTGTTTAACTAACAAATCAATTAAGTGTACCTAGGAAACAGGATTTCTGAAATATAGAACACTGAATGTTTTCTATTTATGTTTCCTTTTTTGGTAGATATAGAAAAAATATCCAGCTGTGGAAGCAAGATGAAAGGATTTTACTAGCTAATCCTTCTGGATGTTCACAGAGGTTTCCAAGCAAGTTCAAGAGAATGGGACAAGCTTCTCCACTATCTTTAACATTAGGCCTTCCATAGCTCTTAATCTCTAAGTGAATACTACAATATCTAGTGTGTTAACATTTAAAATTTGCTTTGCACAGCTTTACAGCACTATATAGTTTCTACAAAACAACAGGACCAACAGGTTTTACTGTTACTAGACAAATAAGCTAACTAGGGTTCCATGTGGTGTTGCAATTTCTTGTATATCCTTCTCATCTATCTGTTATTTGCATTTACACCTCTCATCTTTTTACTTTGTTGACATTCCCAACTGTTCTGAAATACAGTTCCCAACATAACAACTAATTTGTTATGGTCTCTGGTTTACTTTCTGGAAAAGATAGTCTTATTGAGCTAATGTATTGAACAGTATTTATTAAACTCTTCCTGACAGAAATAATCCAAACTTTGTCATGAAACAATGCCTATCCCAACGGTTAATGGATAAATTATGAAAAAAAAAAAATAATCAAGGTTTTGTTTCACTTTTGTGGTATGGCATAGATGATCATAATGTCTGTTCTGAAATTCTTCCTCTGCTCTTTAAAAACAAAGTAACACAAATAAGTTACGAAAAATTGCAAAGTGCTATAAAACAGAGGATTCTAATTTTCCTGAAATGCATTTTATCTTTCCATTCTGAAGATTTTAAGATCTTCCAGTATAATCATAACAACAACAGAAGAGCTTTATTTCCTAGTAATGAAGTTCATCAGATGGTAAATAGCAGGTGGCAAAGAGAAGGCAGAAATATCCTTTTAGTGCACAGGTTGGAGTTCCCACTCTACTCATATTTTGTTTAAGAAATCATATTCTGCTTAGAAAAACAAGCATTGCTTATTTCACTCCTAAAAGTTATCTTTACATAGGCAATTTACTATTCACATGTTGTGAAACAGCAGTCTCTTGAATTTTTCAGCATGAGAACATAACTTCAAGAGAGCTTATTCTAATTTAGTACAGTTATGCTGATCGTACGCCCACAGCTAGTGCTGTATGAAACCACTCACATGGTAGTTTTCAGTGACAGATACCTTAAACTTCCTTTAAAAATTACCATTAAGACTGAAATTAGTTTCTGTATTGAACTTCACCTATCATTTTTTGCTGTCTACTTTAATATAGAAATGTATTACAATTTGAAATGATAATACTAAAATGCTAATATTAAGAATTTGAAATACATTTCAAAATGTTGTAAGTATTATCAGTATCTTGTAATAGTACCATTCAGTGAGTTATCATTGCAATATAATCTTGTCAATTCTAAATGCTTAAATATATCTTCGTTTCTTACCACTTAAAAAATGCACTGGATAAAAACATCTGCATCTACATTTATTTATGACGTGTGATCAGTATCAGCCCATGTAGAATACTGCACGTAGCAATTTAATCAGTTAATGGAGAAGTACTCCTAAGAGAACTTCAATTTCCTTTTTATATTCTTACCTTTTTTTTTTAAATACTTTAAAACAGTGACATCTCCTACTCATTTGCTATAATTTTGATATTAACATCTATTTCAGTCAATTCCTTCTGGATGTCTTAGTGCCTCCTGTGATCCTTGTCCATCCTCACAGTCTGTATCCCTGATTTCCAAATTCCACTACAGTTATGAAGTATAATTCCCCAATTTGCCCCTCTACTTCAGTGTATGGTTTAGATATTTATGATGGTAATTTCCACTGATTCATGAAGTTGTTTTTTAAAGGTTTTATTTATCTTTTTTTTCATTTCCTCAATTTCAAAGCATGAGAAACCTGGAGTTCAGACACTTATTAACTAACTTCAGTTGCATTTTTGTATTTCTCATCCAGTGCACTTGAGTGTCTATGATCTCTTTCTGTGATCACGAAAGAAAACCAAAGATGAAAATAAAAGAAATGCAAGACTATGTGAAGGTTCCATTTTGAACTACTCCTGGGCAGCTAGAGAATACTTAAGGCAAAAATAAAAGGAGTGCCAATTGTACAGAAAAAGCACAACTGACTGAAGATCAAACACAGCTGTCAGTGTGGGGTAATTGTGCAAGGACTGCCAAGCACATTGAAAAATCTCTGTATTCATCATATACCTGTCAGCCAAGAATGCTTTGGGATTCTCACCAAGGACAAGCAGGTAAGGGTCACATGACATGGCACCTAAAACCTGTGCATGGCTGAATCTGCAAGGCTGGCACTAAGATCTGCTCTTCCGCTATTTAATTTAAAGCGCAATACCTGAGAGATAACAACCATAGGAATCACGTCCTTGCTTGGGTAGTTCCTGCATATTGATGGTCAGATAAAAAAAAAAAAGCTATAATAGACAAGACTAAATTATTCCCTTTCCCCTTGTTCCTAATTATCCTCTGTCCCATCATTCCTATTTTAGTATTTGAAGTTGCTAGAAAATCAATGTATCCTTAAGAGTGTATGGTAAATGGCCAAACTGCATCTTTACCCTTACAAAGAGCTGTGATCTAAAAAGCATTATAAATGTAAAATCATTTCGCTTCTTATCTTTGATTTTTTGATCTCAGTTTCATCACAGACTCATAGAATCATTTAAGTTGGAAAAGACCTTTAAGGTCATCAAGTCCAACCGTTAACCTAACACTGCCAAGTCCATCACTAAATCATCTCCCTAAACGTCACATCTACACATCTTTCAAACACCTCCAGGCATGGTGACTTTCCCTGGGCAGCTTGTTCCAATACTTGACAACGCTTTCGGTGAAGCAATTTTTCCTAATATCCAATATAAAACTCCCCCGGCACAACTTGAGGCCATCTCTTCTCATCCTATCACTTGTTACCTGGGAGAAGAGACCAACACCCACCTGGCTACAACCTCCTTCCAGGTAGCTGTAGGGAGCGATAAGGTCTCCCCTCAGCCTCCTCTTCTCCAGACGTTGGTTGTTTACAACCCCCATTCCCTCAGCCGCTCCTCACAAGACTTGTGCTCTAGACCCCTCAGCAGCCTCGTTGCTCTTTGGACACGCTCCAGCACCTCAGTGTGCTTCTTGTAGTGAGGGGCCCAAAAGTGAACACGGTACTCGAGGTGTGGCCTCACCAGGGAAGAGTACAGGGGCACGATCACCTCCCTACTCCTGCTGGCCACACTGTTTCATTTTGTTCTCCTTTTCTTAAGTTAATTAATTAATTTAAAATATTCTTATTAAAATCTTCTTTGCAGAGAAAGGGATTTTTGTATCTATTACTCTGAGCACAATAACAGGCCATTAATAATAGAAATATATTACTGAAAGCTAAAAGGAAACTTTGAAGGGCAACACCAGTGAAAGATGAACAAAGGGTTACTGACAGTTTTGTGTCAGTACTGGCATTTCAGTAGGGGCCACAGTAAGGTAGGGAGGGCCCCCCCCTCTTCTAGACTCCTTACTACCTGCAAGGCCTTGAATGACTTACAGTCGAGACAACTGGAGAAGCAGGGGGAGGATGCAGACGACAAGCTCAGGCTCAGAAGCAGCTCAATGAAGAAGCAGCCTGGTCTCTCAAGAGAAAATAGGTCATTCTAGTACTACCAACAAACCCAGCAACTGCCATAAAAGTTGAGGCTAGTAACTGTGACAGGAAATTAAAATAAATTCTTTGCTAACACTGTATTAAAATATTGCTTTTTAGACCTGTTACCTAATTCTAGGAACTCAGCACTACTCATATTAAAAATCAACAATAGAAACATGAAACTCTACCTCAAACACCCAGTGAGTTAGAAACAAATACAGCCTTTGATTTGGACATATATATAGTGTATTAAATACTATGCCATTTCCACTTCTATGATGATTCAAGAGACAGTAGTCATTTTGCAAATGCATAAACCATAATATTAACTAGTAAAAAGAACATTATATTCTGGTACTCAAAATTGTAACTATAACATTAAAATTTTTACATTTTTGCAAAGTACTAATTACAACTGTATTAACTGGAAAGTGACCCCTAATTTTAAACTACCTGGAAAAAATCTGATCTTTTCTGGGAAACATGGTAAATGTATAAACTCTCTTTAGTGCAAAAATAAAATGGAATTATGAGATACAAAATGCATATACTGCCCTAAAAATGTATGAAATAAATGAAGAGTATTTTTAAATAAACTCTTTATACTGCGATAAAATATTTATCTCCATTTTCTTATGTATAAAAATTTATTTTCTTAGACTGGACAATGGAATATCCTGCAGTTGCTTTTAATAAACTCCAAACAAAAGGGAGATAAATTTCAATACTGGTAAAGGCTGTTTTATATACTAGACTTGTCTACCTCTTTCACTTAGAGAAAAGTCCCACTGAAGCCAATTACCACCCTTTCATACTATGGGACATCTCTCATAACACTCAAGTTAGCAAGGTGTGACACAGATTTTAAAAAGTAAAAGAATTTATATCCTAAATCAGACAAATCCCTTTTGTAAGTAGGAGAAAGAGGTATAATATATGCATAGGCACAATAAGTAGCTATTTTTATATATCTTTTAATGTAATGACTATCATTAACAGAACTGTATTTTATACCTCCTACTTCTAATTCTCCTCATCCCAGTCGTCATTAGCTGGAAAATTTATATATTATCTTAGTGGAAATAGATCTGTAACAAACATGAGATATGCCTATGAAAGAACTGTAGGAGTGGATATACCATTATTATAAAGTCAGAAGTCATCTGCACAAAAACACCCTGTAACATCCAAGTTGGAATTCACACGCAAAGGTCACACTGCACATTAGATTTTTCTCAGCAGGGCCTTGAAATTGCAATACTCAGTGCAGAATATTATGCTTAAAAGGAACTCTGCTGAAGTCATTCAAATACCACAGATTGTGTAGCCTACTTCTATGCTGTAGACTGAGGGGTCAGAACATGTACAATTGCACATTTATATTGACTTTATGCTACAAAGATGTGCAAAAAGCCAACATCCTAAGACTTCTCAAAATCAATCATCGTCACTAAAACTGTGGAAGATATATAAATGACTTCGCAGAAACTGTATGCCAAGACAGGAAAAAGTTTTCTGAAGTTCTGTATTTGAAAATGGCCTTTGTTTTCAAATGAAAGCTTTTTCTGTCTTCTTTCAGTTTGAAAGGTCTTATCTATTTCTCCTCCCTTGTCAAATACAACAATGTGTCAATTTGCCTAGTTTGATAAAAAACACACATTGGAAGAGATTTTATGTTGAAACAACTCATTTTTTTCTCTTTGAGAAAAGGCAAATAGACAATTATTTGATACTTTATTTTTTCAAAACACTGTTATGACATTCCTCCAGATGTTACTGAAATAAGTGGAATATTGAATATGTGTAGTTCATCATTTTCATGATAATTTGTTTCCTTCCAGAGAATTCATGTTAGAGTCCTTAACAACTGCTGGAAAAACAGGCATTAGTTCACATACCATAAGCTCTTTGCTTTTGACAAACAAAGGCTGTCACTATGCACAGACTCTATTCTTACAGAAGCCAGGGAAGGGATTACTCTGTTCAGACCAGCAGAAAATATACAGCGACACTGTGCCTCAACAATGTTATAAATACTACCATCCAAACAGCAGATTAATCTTGCCTACCAAAGATTTATAGCTTTAGTAATTCTTCCGCTCTCAGTGTAATTGGTCTTTTTGCACTTGATCTCAATAATAGTCATTACAGAAATAAATGAAGTATTTTTTCTTCTCAGCTGTGTAATTTTTATGATGTTCTAAATATTCTGAGTCCATTTCAGAGCATGAAATTGTTAGGGTATTATTCTGAATCTCCTTGAGAGAGCACAAGCTATTGAACTGTGTTCTGCATGGTGACAGAAGAAAAAAGTTATTAACAGAGAACTTTCTTAGGTCAGTACTATAATTGGCACAGGCAAACAAAACATTTCTCTTTCAATAGTTATAAGAGTAAAAAATAATTCTGTATGTTCTTTGATAATAATTTGTAAAGACCCCAATTTTTATTTAACTTTGATCTCAAATATCTTCGATCTTTTGCAGATATTTGAGTGTCTACAGAATTTCTGATAAATAGAGAGGAGTTATAGGACTATCATTGTGACAAGTCTATAAAGTATTGCTCAAGAAAACAAAGCATGGAAGAAAAGCTAAATGCAGTTCTTAAGCCACCGTCCTGCTTCATAGAAGGAATGCATAGGAAGAAATATTTAAATTGAAAGATCCCTAAAAGAAGTTCTAGAAAAACAGAAGTTGTAAACAGCAAAAAAATTGCCAAGGCCATACAGCATTCATCCAAAACTGAAAACCAGGCTGAAATTGCCAAACTGCAGTGTGCAACTTCTTGATTAACTCTTCGGTTCTAGACATCTGAAAAGCAGGTAATGTAATATTAAATGCTTATGAAGAGCTCAAGGGAAGGTCCAGGGAGCTTCCAAAGAGGAAGCCTCACATTTCTATGGAGATAAAGTATTTTAAAGAATAGAGACATTGGATATATGAGCAAATACAACATTATTTGGGAAGAGTCAATGTGACTTTCTTGCAGGGAACTCATATCTCACAAACATACTGGATTTTTTTTTGAAGGCTTCAAGTAACACTTGGACAAGAAAGATAGAGTGGGTTTCCAAATGGCATTAATCAAGACCATTAGAGAAACTATCAAAACACAGAATAAGATAAAAAGTATTCCTATGGGTAAGTAATTGACAGAAACAAAGGATGGGAATAAAATAACATTTTTCACAGAGGACAGAGATCACCAGCAGAGGCCTAAGGAGTCTTGTGCTGGAACAGGTTGTTGATCAAATTCACAAATGATCTGAAAAAGTTAGGACAAACTTTGCTGCTGATTCTAAGGGTAATAAAAATTAGAGCCATTTCTAACAGAATTAGAGATGAAATGGCATATAAAATTCAATGTAGATGAAAGTGATTCAAATTGGGAAAAGTATTAACTTTAAATATACAATGAATGGCTCTGACCTAAAAGCTGACAGTTCAATGAAAAGATCAGCCCAGTACTAAGAAAAGGAAAAATAAAAACCCATTGAGAATTATTAAGAAAAAAAACCCCAGAAAACACTATTATGCTACTATATAAATCCATGCTGCACCTGAATCTTGAATTCTGTGTTTGGATTTGTTTTTCTCACCTTGGATAACAACTAATACCACCCAAAAAGGCGCAGAGAAGACAAACAGGCTTGTTATAAGCAAGGAACATTTTAATAACAGGAGCAAGTAATATGAAAAATTAAAGTTGTAAAACAGATAAAAAGGGAATAAAAAAATCTGCAATATCATGAATGGGATGGAGAAAATAAATAGGGACTGATGTGTACTGGTTTTTACACCCCAAATTAAGGGACATTAAAAAACTCCATGCAGTTAGCAGCCCTAAAACAATTTAAACGAAATGCTTCTTCTTACAACTTGCAGTTGATTCCTTACTATAGCATGCTGTAAATGCCAAAAGTTTAAATATGTTCAAAAGTAACCTGAAGGATTCAAGGAATAAATATCCATCAAGGGTTATTTAATGCAAATATACCACTTTGTTCCAAGAAGTTCATGAGCCAAAACATGTTGAAAGCAAGGAGAGTATTTAGGGAAGTGTTGCTGTGTACTCCCTATGATTTTCTGCTCTTCTCTATATGCCTGCTATTGGCCTCTATGAAAGATAAGATACTGGAACAGAGGAACTTTTGATGTTAACAGATTGCATGATTTCTATGTCTCTTTTGGATACTGAAGCTAGGCTACATGTTTGTTTTGTATCTTCATCCTACTTTGTTATCAAATTATTTTATATAAAAATGAACGTCTTCTTTCATATACTGATGCCACATCTGTCAAAAAAAAGCACCTCAATGTCATACATGTAATATAGATATTAAAACTATATTCTCAGGTCTACAAATGTAGCAAACAGTGTGAAAGCAAGCTAATTCATGAACATATGAAATTGTACTTTGATAGCAAAGCAAAGAATTACAGATATTCATTACCTACAGTAGTGGAAAGAAAAGTCTGCAAAATGCTCAGCTATTTCAAGTACTTAAGTACCTTGGAAAACTCAGCTACAGATGTTTGTAACATAACATCACGAATATGATGAAAGTTCGGTGCTTGTTTTAAAGTTGGGACTATCTCAAAGGTGTTAAGCTCGGATCATAACCAAGGGACAAATATTTGTCTTTAGCAATTCTGAAATCCTAGAGGATTCATATTACAAAGTGATACCAAAATCTTGCATGTACTTTCCAGTACTAGGACAAAGACAGAATAATTATTGAGTAAAGATTCTTTCAGATTCATAACTGACTCCAAATAATGTTATAAAATTCTTGATAGCATCTTCTGAGATTGTAATTAAATGGAATTAAATGTCATTTTTCCTTCCCCTGAGATTTTTCAGTGGAAAGTAATCTTTATTACCCTCATCAAAATCCTTCATGCACAGCCTACTTTGTTTCTTTGTATACACTGCCAAACATAGTCAAGGCAGTACTGAAACACAAACAACCCAACCTGTTTCAGGTCTTTCATAGCATTTATCTTCCATGACATCACAGTATCTCAGTCTACTTCTAGGATTCCAAACAAAGGAAAGGAACTACTTAACTGCCTTTTTCCTTCACGGGAAAGATTAAATCTTCCTTGGCCAAAGACTTCACATTTCCTTGAGTTTGTATTTTTCCTAAAAATCCCATCACTAAACAGGATTTTGCTGGGGGGAGTGGCGGGGGCAGGGGGGAAGAAAAACATTCTTCCATTTCAGGAAATGGAATCAGTTGTCATCGCAACAATTTAGGGTATGCTTTAGTTACTGTGCATTATAGAAACCTTGGCTTTCTCAGTTATAATGTTACTGTGTACACACACACAAAATTATACATGTAAGATAGCTTCAGTTTTTAATATATCTTTGCTAATTTTATTAATGAAAAATGCTTTAATAACTTAGATAGGTAATGCTCCTATTAACTTCTGTAAAACTTACCTAGTTAATATTTTTTTCAAGTTGCATAATTTTTTCAGGATCAATTTTGATAGAAAACATCTGGGTTTTAGTGAATAGTTAGCTCTGTCACAAAATCATGGAAATGTGCCCCGTGCAGCAATATCTGAAGCTGCCTTGGAAAGGAAATCAAGCTTTTTGATCTTTTGCTTGGAAGTGTTTTCCTGTGTTGCCATGGTATCAGTGATAGCTATTTTAAGACATTGGCTGTGGAATATCTTTGAAAATATACCTAGGCAACACATAAATCATCTGTACTCTAACACTTCTAAAACAGTGACTAATCTTTCTATATTTCAGTGGAACAGAGTGAAATGAAGCCATTATGTTTGTGTAAGAAATCCTTTAGAAAATTCAGTTCTGAAGTTTTTGTCCGCTGAATCCACCTTATTCAAGGCCTTACCAGTTTTCACAAATCTGATAAAATTCTGTATGTGAATTTTGACTACCCTCTGCATCCCTATCCGTTCCCTTAATTATGTTCACTACCTTTTAAAAATTAGAGCTTAACAAATGTAGTCAAAGTTTGTATTGACATAACTTGAGAGTTCAAGGCTCCTGCTCTTCAGCTAAAGGTTTGCTGACTTCTTCCAGAGCACTTTATCAACAAGCTACTCTCCACAGCTTCCAGAGCAGCTCTAGAACTCTGCCCAGCATGTATCTTCTTCTTCCTAGAGCAGTGACTTGACACTGGAAATCCTTACAAAAGCTGGAGTTCACAATTGGCAGTACTCAAGCTAACCTCAGAAAGGGCTTCTATCAGACAGCTGCCACTGAAATTACCCATAAAACTACACCTATATTTTATTTCAAATTACTAAATACTTATTTCTAAGTAGTTCCTTAGCAATAGCAATGTTCATGTGTTTTTTCCTGAAAACAGTATATCATATTGAAGAATTTCTCTGGTTTCTAGACTGGTACTGATGCATTTGGTGGTACGGAGGATGGAAGGAAGAGAATTAGAATACAAAAAAAATACATCAATTCCTTTTAATGAAAGTCAAGTCTTTTCGGAGATACCTTAAATTTGCAGTTACTGTTTACTAAAGGACAATCATAGTCCAACGGATACATTGCTCCAGACACGTATTAGCTGAATGTAAGATAAAACAGCTCCCCAAAATCCTAAGAAAAGCTCCTGAACAGAGGCACAGAGTTTGTTTTAACCTAAAAATCATTAGCAAACTGTTTTTTTTCCAGAAAAAAATACCATAATGGCTCGCTAAGTAAATAGGTTTATGAAAAAGTCTCTAATAAACGGTAAAATTCTTACTACTCTGATGTAACTGACTATCTGATGCAGTAATAGTGAAGAAGAACCCCAAAGGAATCAATTATACTAATGGCTAAGTGCATTTTACCCATAGAAGAATCTCTGTATAAACAGCCAATTCTCCTTAGAGAAAACCAAAGTAAAACTACTGATAATTTTCCAAAAGCTGTCATAACATTCCTTATTAACTGAAATTTAGTATTTGGTACTGCTACTAACAGCAGTGAAATTTAAAGACAGGTGTTAAAAGTCACTGGCTTCAACTTTTTTAACTTGAATTGAAATTTGACATTACACAGCACCTCTTGGTTGCTGTAGTTACAAATAAATCAAAAGAGAGGCTTTCATGATCTTAGGAGTTCAAAATTATTCCTAGTATAATTGGAAATGTGGCCCCATTACAAAAATTTCCAGACAAATTTAGCTTATTTATAAACACATAGAAGGACATGGCATACTGATTGCAATATTCAAGACTGTGACTACTGGCACCTACTTTCATCAGAAATGCTCCCAAAGCATTGACAGCGGGTCCAATGGCAAACTGAATCAGGCAATCCTACAATATCTTTACTATTTTTAGAGTATGAGAAATGTAAGGCATTATTCCCTGTAGTCAGCTCCTCAGAGACAAAAAAAACCCCAGACTTGCAATAAACAAGAGGATTCAATAGCCCACCAAAAATAGCACAGTAACGTTTTGTTGATATTTTGTCAACTCACCACCTCAGACTTCTAAGCGCTACATTAGGCATCAAACCAGGTAAAATTTCTTCCCATGAATATCAGTTAATTCCAGTCAATATGCAGTGAAAAAGCAATTTTTTCACTGACCTCAAACAGGATTGATCTTGGTATTAAATAAAACTTAACTGCCAAACAACATACAGGCCAGTCATCTCAAGCTATGGCAACCATCAGTCCACAGTAGCTTTGTTGTGAGCTGGTACATCTGCTTCAGCTGGGCTTATGAGAGCAACCATCCGCATTTACATTAAAGAAGCAGCAAAGACAGAAAATGTGCTACTTTGAGGGAAAGAGCTTTGAGGCGGAGTTGCCTCAACCTTGTCCTTAAGGGTGCGCACCTCAAGAAAATAAAAAAGTTTATAATTGGGGAAAAAAAAAATATAAATACAAAATAGAGCAATGACATTTTTAAAACACATTTTAAAAAAATTTAAAGCTTTGAAGCTACTAAGTCAAGATAAAATAACATAAAATGATTTATAACAGAACTTCCCACTGTGTCCTTCCAGGCAAGTCCTTGCTTACTGGACTGTTTTCAAACAAATAAGTGATTTCCTGTGTTGCACGAAATTCTGCCCAATTCTCTCTGCTTCTTAGGAAGATCTTCTATCCATCACCAAAGAGATCTAGCAAAGTCTGCATCCTAATACTCAAACTAGTCTCTCCATGTAAGGCTTCTACAGGTCTCCGCAATCTCTGGTTGATGCCTAGATTAGCCAGTAGCTTCCCTGAGCTTAGTGTCAGACCCCAGGCAAGCGAAGGACTAGCTACAGTAGAGACTGTATTGGCTCAGGGACCACACAAGCAAACTGGAAATACACAAGTGCATGTGACCGGATGGGATGCCTTTCAGGAAGCTGATGCAACTGGCCGGTGTCACACAAAGACCACACTCTAACGAAAGGTCACATCCATCAAGGGAAGCTCCCGATGACAGGAAAAACGCAAACGTCAGACCCATCTTCAGTCTGACCTCAGTTCTCAATAAGCTTATGGAGCACATTTTCCTGGAAACCATGCCCAGTCCAATGAAGAACGAGAAGGAGATCGAGAATAGCTGACAGGACTTTACCAGGGACTGACAAACTTTATTGCCTTCTGTGATGCAGAGACTGACTCCATGAACTAGGGGAGACCATAGTCATAGTTTACCTTGACTTCAATGAGGCTTTCAGCAAGGTTTCCTTAGTATCTCTGTAGACAAATTGGAAAGATATGACTCAGACAGGTGGACTTCAGGGTGGGTAGAAAATTGACAGGACTCTGAAGATTAACAGTGAAGCCTGCAGGTTAAAGGATACGATTATTCCCCCTTTTTAGCACTTGTGAGAGTGAGAGTACCTAGAATGCTTCTTTGGGTTCTCCTGCCCACCACACTGACTTACTGGAATGAGTTCAGTGGTGGCAAGAGGACTACAAGGCTGCAGAGAAGGTCAAGGAGGGATCTAACTGCTGTCTTCGACTACCTAAAGGAAAGGCAACAACAGAAAAGATTAAGCTGGTCTCTTCCTGGAGGTGCACAACGAAAAGAAAATAGATAAGGCATGAAAGCTGCAAATTCTGAACAGATACAAGGAAAATAACTTCATGGTGAAGCCAAACATTGGAATGGGCTGCTGAATCACTGTCCTTGGAGATACTCAAAACATGTCTGGACAAGGCCCTGAACAACCTGATCTAAGCTGGCCCTGCCTTTCACCGTGATCTGGACTAGATGACCTCCAGAAGCCACTTCCAAGTTAAATCATTTCATCATGATTCTATGATTTGGTCCTTTTCGGAAGCAGTACCAAAATTCACTTGCCTCAGGCAGCTGCAAGAGGAATTAGTTTATTTCTTGTACAAGTAAATTGTTGGATCCGTATCATCTGAGTAGTTAAGAGTCCTCTAGCATCGTCTAGAAAGCTTTGTCAGTTTGAAATCCACGCATAGGATGTGTAGACACAAGCTATAGTCCTAATTCTTTCCCATTTTCCCTTTGAAGAAATTTTAGCTCTTAGATATTGTTGGTCCTCAGGCTCTTAGCCCTCCGCTGCACATTTACAAACAAGCCATACGGGAGATGACTTTTCCCGGGGAACACAGCAGCATTATAGATGTTAGAATGTGTACCCTTGTAGTAACAGTAAAAAAAAAAATTAAAAAAAAAAATAAAATTTGAGCATCATTGGAATTACTTATGTACTCTTTCCCAAAAAAAGAACACTGCGATTTCCTTTAAGTCTGCCTAAAGATTCTCTTTGACAATAATATTTATCCTTCAAGCTGAGAAAAATCAGTTAGAAATTCCAACATGCAATTTGGTTTCATTTCCATATGGCTATGAAACTGCAGTATCTCTTACCACTGTGCATGTACATCTGTTTGTTTGAACTTAGAACAGGTTATCACACTTGATCCTTTGGTGGTGTTCAAGTAACAATAATTTAGTAAAGCCTTACCCACTGGTCTGGAAAAAGTAATCCTACAGCTCGAACAGGAAGTTGGAAGTTGTGTCCTCTTTGCAGTAGTAAGAAACAAGCAAAAGTTTCAGACACAGAAACTTTATGATAAGTGCCTGAAAAGTTCATTATTTTTAAAACTCTGATGTAAAGGAATTCTATGTTTTTTACTAATTGCATTTCTGTAACTTAGAAATTTCGATTGTATTTTCTTTTTCTTTGTTTTTGTGATGATCTTAAGTGTTGTGAAATAACTGAAACTAATACACTGCAAAAACTCTTAAAATTGTTGCAGATCAAGATAAAAACAACACGAAAAGATCATTAAAGCAAGCAAGAGCTAGCATGTGTCATGGTCACTCTGGAGCTGTGCCTCAGCTGCCTGAGCAGCCAACTGCTAAAGAGCAGCAGCTGGGTTCCACCTGCCTTTCTGTCCATGAAGCTCCCCAAAAGAGCTGAAATAAACTTTGCCAATGCACCCCGCTCTCAAATGTGGTTGATACGATGATCAGGTTCTGGGACTTTGGGAGACAGTCATTGAGACACCTTAGCTACATATCACTTGTCTCAGGAAAGCCAGCTACTTAATGGTTCTCATCACACAGAATTGACCTTTCAAGATACCAACTGTCTACCACAAATGAAAAAAAAACACATTTGAAGGAAAATTTGCCTATAGTGTGAATCTCCAAATAAATTTCATGTTGTCTCCCCAAGAAAAACTGTTATATATGTACTGATCCAGGATGTTCTAAACTGGCAATGCCCCAGAGCACAGCACTCCGATGAGTGTTTTCTGGAGTAATAACTTGCATTACAAGGACTTAATTCTGCTCATAGCTGTATATGTACAATTCAACATAAATGGATGTTGCACGCAGACAGCCAAGGGCAAAATCTGGTACAAAATATTTCTAAAGGATGAAAACATATTGGACTAAAAAAGCCTCCACATTTTACAAGTGAAGTAATGGAATAAAACCAGCTCTATTCATAACGACATAAAAACATTCTGCATTAATGTCCCTGATTTTAGTAAGAATATTAGAAATACTGACATAACAGAAAAGCTACAGGGCATCCGGGAGTGAATGATCTGCATAATGTAATTAAAACCAGTACTAAATAAGCCACTGGAAAGGAACAAACACAAGGAGGTTATTAATTAAAAGGTATAATACTCTCAGCATGCAAACTGGCAGTCACAAGTTAAGCTCAGAAGAATTACCTTCTTGGTTTTCAAACTGTTCTGACAACAGATGGTAGCAGCAGCCTACACTGCAAACTGCTTTGATTTCAGGCTCGGCAGTAAAAATTCGTAGTGTATTTGCAGCAAGATCACCACACGTATGTAGACCCACCATCATACAGTCCTAAGAAGAAAAAGAAAAAAAAAGCAACAATAAAGCACCTCTCTCTTCAACTGAAATAGCACGAGTAACAACAACAAGCTCCAGAATCCAAACATGCTGCAAATGCTTATCGAGCTGCAAGGTTTAAATACACAACTCTATGAGGACTCCTGCTGTCCCGTTCTAGAATTTTTCAATGCATAACAAAAGCTCTTCAGTGCTAAGAAAACATGGTGCAATGCCTCTGTGGAGAGCAACTGCTCATCACTCTGTTCAGACAAGGACCTCCGCATCTCTGCATTCTGCCTTCTCTAGCACTGGGGAAGCAGAAGTTCAAGACTAAGAACAGCAGCCAGTTTACCTGCATGAAGGGGATCATCTACCTGCAGTGACTGGACTTGGGGCCACTTTCTCCTCTCTTTTCTAGCTTTCTTGTTATTGTTGTTACTGCCACTGCCACTTCCTTTTCTTACTTCAGATTTTCTGCTGCAAATATGCCTGGACCTATCTATGGCACTTCTGCTACTTTAAGGTGCTGAAATCAAAACCACTTCCTAAATACAGATGTAATGTGAAGAGCAGGCTTTGTTATTTCCAAAACTGCAGTACTGCCACAGTTTTGCAGTGTCCCTACCACTACTCAGCAACAAATGGGCATTTTCTTCCACAGCACACAGTTAAGAAATCGAGCTCAGATGCCCTGTTCTTCCATCCATTCTATTTCCTGCTTTCCTTTTTCCTTGATTTCCCTTTTACCTCTATTTCTCCATACAAATTATCCCTCTTCCCACCATCTGTAACAAAGTATTTCCCTTCTGGCATTATTAGTTGGAATCTACATGGTAAACACGGTGTTGCTTTGAAATTCAGCATCATTTATTAACAAGGTTATCAACAAGAAATTAGTCCAGAGACATTCAGCTGCCATACATTTCCATACTCATTCTGACTTTATATGCATACCTGTTTTTGCTGCTCTATATCTGATTTTCTCACCTATCTGTATTATATAGTGCATGCATGTGCAAAACACTAAAACCACCCCTTTCCTCTGTATTTTTAATTCTTCCTGACCCCCTTCTCACCTTCCACTTTGTGCTGCTGGTCTGTGCTTGCCCTTTCCTTGTCTTAGGATCCACAATTTTTAGGTGGCAAAAGTGCAGTTTCAGTCCAGCTTAGCTTTTAAAGACTTTTTTCGTATCAGTCAGCTTCAGCTCGCCATTCCACAAAGCTTTTTTTCCACATGCAATTACAGAAATAGTGGAACAAGACTAAAGTTTGGAAGCCAAGGGGAGGGGTGCACTTGCAAGGGCACCATTTAAACCCCAGGACTGGAAAAGTTAAGGAGATTCAGGACAAAGCTAGAGGGGGATGGCTACCACATGCAAAGCAGAGGAAACACAACGCTCAAAACTTCTGAACAATACGAGGGCAGTCTGTCGGTGTCAGGTACACGTTTGGACCATCACTGACTTCAGAGAGGTTGCCTGGGTATAACTGAAACTACTTTCTGGACTGTTGGCTTAAGTGTAGCCAGATTTGATATCTCAATATTAGTCCTGGGCTATATACAAACACATGCTCCTGTACTCATATTTCATTAGCAGATTAATGTCAGAACTTACACTATAAATCAGTAAATACTAATTTCACCCATACCCTGTTTGTCCCCAGCTTCGGAAAATCTGATGAAAAATATCAATTTATGGTTATGATAAAAAAATGTAAATATTGGTGAAACCATTTCTAAAATATATTTTATTTCTAAAAAGTCTGAAAATACTTTAAAAACATGTAAATGATTGCACATTTTAAAGTTTTTTAATTACACACATTCATCACACATAATGTGCAGTTCGGTTATTACTATTTTTTAACGCAACAAAGCTTTTACCTTTTCTGATGGTAACTGGTTTTTTTTAATACAGAAAGGCGGTGATGTAAGATTTTGTCTATCTTTTACATCACACAAATTACATGTTAAAAAAATACAAAATCCAGCTGTGCAAATGTAAAGGCATATGCTTCACCAACAAACCCTGCTGCTCAGGGTGTCTTTTGCGGACAGACATGGGCTTGCTCCACATGTTCTCAGACACTCAGTAGGATTTATTAGCTCAAGTTACAGGGCCATCAGCACAAACCTATGGTCTTCAATCAGAGATGAATTACACCCCCCAACAGAACAGTTCAGTCACTACTGAACACAGACAAGTTTTTATCTTTCCATAAAACACTGACTGTATCTACCCAACCAACGTACATTAGCTCAGGCATAGGAACTTGGGCAGCTGAGCTTCGGCTTGCTTGTGTAGACAGAATGCCTGCCAGCTGGTAAAATACTAAATGAACTTAAAGTAACTCTGGAAAGTCAAAATATAAAAACATTATTTGCAAATAGGGCTCTTTACAAACTCTTTGAGTACTATACACAATAAATTCTCCTATGCCTTCAAAGTTTAACTGAAATTACAAAAATATAAAACTTAAAACATAAGAAATTTCAGGAAAATTGAAATTCCAGTGCTTAATGTATCCATCTACCTGGTAAATATAACTCTTTTCATAATAATTGAATCTTATCTATAACCACATTTGCAAAATACCCGAATGTGCTAATATGTATGCTGTTAACTTTGACAGCTGATTATTATCTACCCCATAAATTCTAAAGGCTGCTTTACATATTCAAAATAATTCCAACACAGATATTAAAATAGAAAAACAATTTCTATCTGCTAGACATACTTCTGTTAACTGGCTGAAAAACATTACTGGGCCAGAATCTTCACTTACCACTGACAGCACTCTATGTACACTCAGCAAACATTAAGTACACACGAAAATGGCAACATAAAGACAATGAACAATCTACTTCAAATATTAGCAAAATAACCTCCAGATCTGTTATGATGTCACTGAGTTCTGTTTCTGCAGTGATGCAAGACGTCAGTGGAAAATACAGGTTTGATTCACTCGATTTGCTCGCTTTAGCCTTGAGAGATGCCATTTTTCTTCGCATCTTTTCCTCTTCACAGAGCTCCCCACACTTACACTGAGATGAAGAAAAATATTCTACAGCATCAGCAGGCAGAACATTTAGAACAGCAAGAACCTCTTCAGAAAGTTTGCTCTCATCAGATTGAGTTTGAGCCACCAAATCAACCTCATTTTTTTTGTTGGTTTCTGATGGAGCTATTTCTGTGAAACCACAAGAAGGAACTGTATCTTGGATAGTCACTTGGTCTTGACTTTGAAGACTGCTGTCATTACTTAAGGGCTTTTCACTGATTGCTTTACTTTTAATTTCACTTTCCATTGGTCTATCATTTGCCTTTTCCAACCTCTGGCTTTTGAGGTTTGCTCTTCCTCGACTCTGATATGCTCTCCAGTGTTTCTTCAATTTTCTGTTTCTTTCATGAGCACCATTAGTGTTGTTGTTTGAAGAGTCAATTCCATAAACTTTCAAGTTATATTGCATGGACAAAAATGAACTCAGGTAGCCTTTCCCAGAGCCTATATCAATCACCTACATAACAGGGAAAAAAGAAAATAAAATTTGCTATATTTAAGAGCAACCAGACACAGTTTAATCAAATGTAAAATAATTCCCTAAAAATTTAAGCATGGATTTAATAGCTACATTATCAGTATTATCTCTCCTAACGTACTTAGTTCTTTTGCTTTATTGGTCCCTCTTCTGACTTTAAAATGCAGAATTAAGTCTTCACTGATTTGCTCCAGAAAACAGACACTGCAATGCTTACGCAATGCACATGCCCTGACTCTTCTGGGAAAGACTTCCAGTATATTTTTTGACACAAAACTTCCTTCTGCTAAACAAAATAACCATAAACCAGCAACACCAGCATCCGCCCTTGCTACACTGAGTCAGGATACAGAGCTAGCAAAGCAAGCGTTCACAGTATTTAGCTTTAGGCACCTAACTCCCACACTGAGGAGTCTACTACCACTAGGTGTACAGAAATATGCATCTTCAGATTTGGTTCCTAACTTCATCACTTCAGATCTGACCTAAAGACAGGCCATACTGATATCCCTTTTATGTCAGAATGCTTATTTATACCACTTTTCCATGCTGTGCAAATGATCCATACAGCTTTGATTAACATAAGGACGCTTTTGTAACAAAACAATGGGGCTCGCACGTGACGTGCTTTCCACTGCCAGTTCTGGAGCAAGGAGTGAATAGAGGGGATAACTAGCCGCCAGTTTTGTTTGTCTCTTAGCTGACAGCATGTGCTACCTCAGTGACTGGTACAACATGGGAAGGAAAACACCACACACAGTAGCAGCAGGAACAAGAGCAACCTGAGATCTTTAAGTACATAATCACAGCTTTATATCATCATATTTAATTTGTAATAATTATATATAAAATTATATATATATATAAATATTTTACAAGAATAGGCAGAATGACATTTCTCTAAGGAAAGAAAATGATAATGTTCACTTATGTTGAGGTATCTACCAAAAATTATATTGACTAGATACAATGACTTTGAAGATGTTCTTGAAAGTGTTTGATTCAAGAACATCTATGTCTTGTTCTTGGTCTGTCACGTGTTCGTAAGAAAGTTTACACTAATATTTGGAAGTCCAAATAGCAGCATACACTACATGGATCCATATTAAACTGCACAGTTTTTTACCAGGTAAGAATATTCAATACAGCAATACTCTCTCTGAAATGAAAGATTTATTCCTTATTCTAAGAAAGTTATAGATTTGTACAGCCATGGAATTAGAAAGAAAAATTTGAACCAATGTCACTAAAGACTACGTAAAACAGTCGAGAATACATATTATTAGGTAAAAATTATTTACCCAGGCTGCACATGGCTTTCTCATCTGCACTCTTCATGTGATATTAGTGCATATTTGCCACATAGGTACACCACAGATCTCATATTTCTTGAATGAAGCCAGTACAGGCGTGGATTTAGTGAAATAGAATTGATATAATCTAAGCATACTTTTTGAAAATTTCATTTATTTGTCACATCTATCACCAATATTCTCCCAGATTATTTAAAAGTGAAGGAACGAAAAGTGCCCAAGGAATAATTTTACCCACTATTTTATGTCACAGATATTACTATTATGCAGAATATGCACACCTCCACTTCTGCAAGGTTTTTAATTATTTCTGCAGAAGGCAGAAATGGACAGAGCCACGTAGTGAATTATTTCGAACGACTCCTACGTGTGACCTCTAGTGGCTGTACAAGCAAAATGCTCTTTGGGTAAGGTTTTTTTTGTTGCTTCCAAGTAAAAATAAAACGGTTACATATTGCTAAATAAGCACTGGAAGAATAGTTTTAAAGGAAAGGAAAATTTGACCAAAAATAATCAGGCAATGATCTTGCGCTAAACAAAAACACTGCATTAAATTAATCCCTGCTTTATCTTCCCTTGATTACATAAGGAAAGGTAATCAGCAATCCATAGCATATCAGCCAAGCATGAACTTTTAAAATGAAATTTCCATGATATAACGAACTCCAAAGGTCCTGTCCACAGTGGGCTGGGTACTATGTTTAAACACAGTTTCTGGCACAGTGGAATCAAGAACTCCATTTCCTAAAGCATTTCAACATTTCCCAGCACCAAATCACAAACTTAATAGATGCTGAACGCAGAATTATATCATACTTATATTACACATTGCAACTCTTGCTCTACATGCTTCAATTTCCAAGGAAAACTTTCACAAATGCATTAAAAAAAACAAATGTGCATTTAAGCAAAGAGGAATCATCACTGGCTTCTTTTCAGAGTTCAATCAAGAACTTTATAAAATAAAGCTCCACTTGTATGACAGGAACAATGCTTAAAAGGGGCAGTAAACAACTAAAAAAAAATTTTTTGTTAGTTTGCTTTAATGTTTTAATCCAAATCACTAACCTAGAAGTGATTACAGTAGTAATAAAATTTTTGCTTTTATTCTCATTTTATTATTTATTATACTACTTTATAAAATACCACAAGAGAGCAATATCCTCTACCACCCTTTATACATCATGGGTACAGAGGTGAAATGGAGGGCATTTTTCTGTGATCTGTAATATCTTAAAGAAACACCCTGAGGACACGTGCTGTCGTAAAACATGTGTTGTGTTTTCATAGCTCTAGATTTTTTAATTAAATGCTGCATATATTTTGTTTTGCGAGAAGGATAGAAAAAATCAATAAGGAAAAAACTCTCCTAAAACTTTACAATTCCTGTATTTTTTTAAGTTGAAAGGTAACCAAAACAAAAGGAGTTGCTTTTTAATAACTGTGAAGGAGGCTTTTTTTTTTTTTTTAATATAACTGGAAAGCTCTTTTCATATACTAGGGATTTGTAACTTTGCACAAATAAGTTTTGTTACAGTGTATGACAAAAATGGAAAAACGTTAATAATGAGCAGTCAGCATTTCATATCCAGCGATATACTGCAATAATATTTTTCATTAAATGTTACAATTTTTTCAAAAAATAAACAGAACATAATCCTTTGTATAAAGACACTCCAAGCCATCTGATAGAGGTGCATAATCACTGGATGAAATTGCAGCATATTGACAGATACCTGATAATGATTGATTTGAGATTTTATTAGTAACCAGCTACATTCGGACTTAGGTCATTAAGGTGGCTCTACTTTTTTACTCACTGAACATGGGTTTTCCCTTCCTTTCATTCCTGAATCTCACAGGAACTATTTAAAATCTAAATGAAAATGCTATATGAAACACCACCTTCCAACAAACACAGAGAACATTTAGTACTGTGTTATAAGCAAGATACGCTCTCCTACAGCTTTTTCAGCACATGAGTCTTCAACACTTGAACAACGAATACTTGCCGGAAGCAAAAGGTAACCAAGGCAAAAAAAAGAAATTATTTTCACAAATCTGCTGCTACTGTATTTCTATTCTTTACAGAGCGCATCCACTCTATGGCTGTTGAAGGCACCCACACTGGTCACTGCAGCTGGATCTTGAAGAAGCTGGTGGAAGGGTCTCCTTCCATCCCTGTAAGCGATCGCAAATGCTCACAAATTGATTGCATCTCATCCAGTAATATTTGGCCTTCATTACAGCTCTCTGTTTACTTGGTAATCTCAGTTCTAATGAGAAGACTGCCTAAAACTTTGCCTTCATCCATAGTTCCTCACAAAACAGATGGTCGGGATTCAGAGTTTTGATCTCTGTTTCCAGGGATGCCACAGACCCGACCCAAACCTATCAAGAGTACTGCGTCATTTAACATTATCTAAATTAAACTCAGTCTGAGCCAAGTAACTTCCTCATCAACGTTCAGCTTCGGCAACTTGGAGCTGAACCCAAGTTTATGGGCCTGCCCTTCAGTCTATGGCGGCAGCAGCAGCAACTCATCACGTTGCAGTTACACCTTTGCCATTAAACCCAGCAGTGCAGGGCCATGTACCCTACCCTCAGCACACGACTGGCCACACCATTCATTTTTAGTAGCCCCCCCAGTGCAGGCACGAAGCAGGCCAACTATCACTCTCATATTATGAAGGCCAGGCACAATATGGAGGACAAGATATACCAGAGACCATGGTAATATAGACTTGGCCTACCCAGCTGCAGCCTTCTCTTCCCCCTTACCCACACCCGATACATCAATTTTGAACTATACTCAGACATACTTACTTTGGGAAAAAAAGGCACAGAAGGAATATGTTCATCATAAAATCTGGGCAGGTACCTTATTAATCTTTGGTTTTAAACAAATATGGTTTGTTCTCCATTAATCTTTGTAGGAATAAAGGCTGGAGGAAATTAGTCTCCATTTACACTTACAGCCCCTTGCACAGAAAGCAAGTGCAGCTCACATGCAGACAAGAAGCAAATGCAGTGTTCACAGCCACTAGTCATTTACAGTTTAAACTGAGGATGAAGCTACACTAGCCAGTGACTGGCATTATAGAGATTAAAATGATTAAACCAACCAGATACTTAAAAATTTAGTCTTACAGCAACAAAGGTCCAAGATGTGAAATCTAACAGAAAGCTTAACATTGAAAAAGCCTACAGAAAAATTACACGTATGCAAACCTAGTAAATGGTATTGGTGTTATTCCTGTCTAATAGAATGTGAAATACAGTACTCAAAAAAGTCGAGAATTGTTGTGATGCTTGTGTTTTGTCAACAGATCCGTAAGTAAACATCAATGAGGTTCTAATGCAACAGTGATGTAGTGCACTGTGCAATCATAAATACACGTAAAAAAAAAAAGGGTAAGTTACAACCAAATTTGAGAAAGGAATCCTGCAATTCTTCACCATCCACGGATGAACTTGCCATCTGATGTATGAATTCACAGAGTAATCATTGAGTGATAGTGGTGTTTAGATCTCATACGTGTTCTACCAGATGTACTTCACACACACTACTACATAAATCTCCGCTTTATCTGGTCTCTCTTCAAACTGAAAAGGTGATATCTAAATTCCTAATCTATAGATCTCAATCCACGTTAAATAAGGGTGAACAACATTAAACAACAAGAAGCAATTTAAATCTCTTGTGCCAGAATAAGATGAGCTTTCAAAATTTCTCAGATTTTTGTGCTCTGGTCTCTATGTGGCACTCGTGTGCCTGACAGAAGGCGAAGAATGAAGTTTTGCTCTCCTACTGATGTTTGTGGTAAATTGTCAGCAATATAATACTGATAAACAAAGCAGTAGCCGTGCATAGCAAAAAGCAGTACAATTTTTAGCTACTCAACATACCGAGGACGATTATAATTTCTTAAAGTTTTTCATAAATCATACAATGATTATTACTCACTGGAAGTCAGCTCCTTTGGAACGATACATTTGTAAACAAAATTGTCCTTCAGCTTGGCCCTAAAGGCTGTTCTTTAGCTACAATTATTTACAGGAACAACAACAACAGCAGTGACAGAATAGCAAAATGATGTATTCAAACACAGTAAGAATAATTTGGAAAGTACACAGTAATACACAGCCAGAAATGCCTTCTCACCTGCTTTATACCACAATAATTCACTATGTTGTCTACCAGCTCTGACATCACCTGCACTTCATGTGATTTCTTATTATTCATAAACTCATCAGTTTTGACACCTGTATCAGATTAAGAAAATAAATACATATTAACACAAGCCACAATAATAAAGATCTGTGATCAATCGGATAAAATACCAGCCTAAAACTATGTTATAGTATTTTTATATTTTAAGAATAGTAATTAAAATTAATTAAAAATTAATTAAAAATAAATTAATTAAAAATTAATTAAATTAATTAAAAACTCAGTAAAATATTAGAAGACTAAACTTCTGAACTACAGATTAATTAGTAAAATTCAACACACTGTAGAACTTAGTACTGCTAGTGTAGTTATTTTAAGATGTAGCATATCTAATACCTGACCAGATATTAGACAATAGCTACTACTATAAAAGTGTTCTATTTCTTCCTGTTCATTAAAAAATACTTCTTTATGTGTCATTTATCACATTTACCATGACATATATGAAATATAAGGGCAGGGACAAATAATAATCACACAGAAAGGCTTGTTAATTCTACAGATTTGCTCACATCAAGTGGGAGATATCTCACCTAAAAGTTATGAGCGATGCTGGGAAAATTCAAAGGAAGACACACTTTTATTTTCTTTATGGGATGGGTTGTAAAACTGATACATCTTTATGGTAGAAAATCACTCATTTCAGTGTTGCTGGAGGATGTGTTAATGAGATGGAGTCAATCTCTACCACAGGCTTACTGCTAGTGGCGAATACCAAGGTCCCTCTTGCTCATCTCTACGTCCCCCAAGCGAGGAGGAGCTCGGAAGTAGCTCCCTTGGGAGAAACCCACATGTTTCTCTTAGGCGACCAACACTACAGCACACTTGCCTCTAGTCAAATTGATGGAAATTTTCTTAAGCCTGAGTGATGGTAGAAGAAACTGCATTGTTACTGATGGGCATGCTCCTAGAAAACAAGACTCTTCTACATGACTAGGCATATTAATATATCTTTCCACTCTCTGCTTTTTGCACAGTATGCATCCGTCTGTCCAGGAACTGATCATTAGGCAAAAACTATGTTCATTCCTTGATCAGATCATGCTGGGAACAGAGCCAAGAGTGTTACTTCTTTAAAAGAGGATGGGGAATTGAACTGAGCTCATGAGAAACCTAGTGTTTTCTCTATTTTTCCCAAAACCCACAGGACCTCTCTATTTCTTAAACATCTGTTTTTTTATAATAAACTGTTATGACAGTACTTAAAATCTAACGTAGACTCTAGGAACTGACAAAAGAAAAAATAGACTAAAATAATTTTAAACAAAACAAATAGCAGAAAAAAGTGCTTGTTATTTCACTAGAGAGTCTCCTTAATTTCAAAGTTGTGAAGATCTGCATGATGTCCTAAAAACCTCTTAATTTGTAAGCGTTTCAATTCAAAGAACAAAAACAATTCTTTTTTTAAGAAAAAAGGTCTCTTTTTTTGTTTATTTTTGAACATTTTTGTGTCTGGATAGGCTTATCAGGAGAAGAAGTAGAATGGGAACAGGAAGAAGCAGACATTTTATTTCTTGAAAGAAACAGAAGTTATGTTTGTTCTCCAAAGCAGCACTGTCACTGTGAACTATCACCACATCTCACACCTTTTACTCTTTGCTATAGTATAAACTCGAAAGACTGAATAGGGTAATGCTGTGTGAAGTAGCATTTCAGACAGTACTTAAGCCAAATTAATTATTTCAGACATGGAAGGAATCCAGAAACAAGACCCAACTTACAAAAGCTGAGGTTCCAGGTAAAAAAAAATCATAGTTTATATCTACATAAATAAAGTACTTAATTATTTTTAGACCTCTTTTCCTACTTTTTGCAGAATGAACATTCTACTTATATTTCAGCTCAGAGAAAATGATAATGTTTACAGAACATTATGGATGTTTAATGATTTATACTGTTGCCACATTTTCTGCAAAATTCTGATAGGGTTTTTTACCTTATTTTGAAAAACAAGCAGACATATCTATTTGGGGACTGTTCTATATTGCCAATAAAACAGCAAATTTGAAAAAATACGTACACTAGTTTTAAACAAACTGTGTAAATTCATTCTGTTATCACAAAATTACTTTCTTGAAACAAATAATTATACACGTAGATTTCCTTACTACGTGTACAACGGATGCAAGCAGAACAAACACTAATTTCAAAAATCGTAAGAAATTTAGAGATCCAGCTAATTCTTTGATGAAAAAAGAAAGTGGGGTTCAAATACTTCACAGAGGTACCCTGGATATAACAGAATAACAGAGAGTTTACTGTTGCAAATTTTGGCTGGTACTGAAATGTCGCTTATTTCCATTGTGAACCCCTAGCACAGGTAGCGAACTGCTTCAACTCTGTATTGGCATTTACAGCTACATCTTTAGCTGTGAAGCTGAACAAATTGAGGAGAGACTGTCTTTTATACAGGACTAATGCAGATCTTCCAAAGATCTCCTATGGCAGGGTGCAGGGGTTTTATACCCCAGTCACCTGCGGAAATTCAGATACCACCAGATAAAAAATCAAATTCACAGTCCACACTGGACACTACCACCTATACAGAAGTTACACTACTATGATTTAATTCCATAAGCCAGACTAAGGGACTGGGATAACCATATGCTAAACAAATACTGAGGTAGAGTGATATTTCAGTACATGAAATTAAAAGACGGATTTGTTAACCGTCGCTGCACGACTATCACCTTGGCCATAAACACACTGCAAAGGTAGAGAGTACTCTTAATCCAACAGTCTAGCAACCTTCACTTCTTGTATCAGATATGAACCCTGTAACAAGTGAAATCCTCCCTGCTGGCTTCCTCCCTTGGGCCAGGCTCTTCTGGACCCCGTGTGCTCAGTGCAAGCAACCTGATGGTGCAGTGAGGACCACAGTGACCTTCATTAGGAAGCAATGGAGAAAGCCCTTTAGACTCAGAACTCCATTCTGAGTAGCTGTGTGCACAATATGCTCAAAATGCTTGTGCTTACCAATTATTCCAAGGAAGGACAGCAATATGTCTACATTAAGATGGTGAAGAAGTTAGAGAACCATGCAAGTATGCAAGCTGTGGGAACAGGCTCTTATGCGTATTTCTCTTAAAAGAAAATGTATTAAAAACATCTGAAACATAAATGGAATTATCCTGATGCATACTTCTCAGAATATGAGCAAGACCATCATAAAGTTGCCAGTTTTCTCAGACTTACACTTCTCTTGACTTGCAATCTTTTGTATGTCAGGAAATGAATATATTTTCTGAGACACAGAATTAAGTCCAAAATATCTAAAATAGCTTAAAGTTAAAAGATCACAACTTTCATTTGGCAATTTGCACGCTATGAATCCATAATTTGGTATTTTACTTCTGCCAAATGATTACCAGGAACCTCAATTAAGCTAATTTAACCAATGCTTACTGCCAATTCAACACAAAGGGTTTGAATTATAATTCCATTGTATACATTTGGAACACATTTTATTTTTTTCTATGAATTACAATTTAGAATCACTGCATCACAAACCAGGGCCCCAGTTACCCAACCGAGCAGCATTCCTGCAAGACACAGAACAAAATATTCAGCAATTGCCTTATTCCTGATGCTCTATTCTGCATGAGAAGAAGATGAAAGAATCCTTGTAGTTTTGTCTAAGAAAGACAATCCAGGTATGAACTCAAGTATAACAACATAGAGCTAGCGAATTACAGAAAATTAAGGGGAGCGTAGGCAATGAAAGCATAATAAAAATGAAAAGAGCTAAAAAGCAAGCAGAATAAAAGCAGCATACAGTTGTCGAACAAGATAAAAGGGCTTCAGATGAATGAAGAGCAAAAGGAAAGAAACCCGAAAGTAAGACCAAAGCACAACAAACCATTAAGACTATCTTAGCTATGGTGTTTCAGCATTTCTGAAGAAATGAAAAACTGGGAAGCCAACCATGGAAAATGGTAAAATTGGAAAGAAGATTGCTGTACAAAATGGGTGAGATGCCCAAACATAGGTAATTGTGCTATCATTTAGGATAAGAAATGTCAGAGTTTTAACGTATTATAGAGATAAAACACACTAGAAGGCAAAAGCAGAGCTGCTCAGTCTGTCCCTGAAAAACTAATGAGAAATCTGAAAGACAGTGACAAATCTTTAAAGACTGAGGACTCCATGAAGAACACATTTTCAGTGAAAATGACAGCAGTCTAAGTAAGTATAAATGCCAGTTTATCATCTGATACAAAAAATATAATCAGGGGTAAGACTTCCAGTGTCCAGCTTGATGCCAACTTGGGAGTGTCTTAATTAGATTTCTTTAACTACAGAGAATGAAATTACTCCAGTTGTATGGCATATAATTGGTATTGGTCCAAAACGTACAGAATGAATAAAATATATTTTTTGAGACATCAAGCACTTTTTGGGCCACATTCAGCAAAACGCCAAAGCACATAATATTAAACAAAAGATGTAACCCACTTGCCATATTTTAGGGTGAGACTTCTAAAAGAATCAAGAATAGCTACCATGATTCCTGCCGCTCAGGGAGAAGAAAAACAAAGGTAATTAACAAAATATCTCAAGTAATGATGTGCCTGCTTGTTTATCTCATCCGCTTTAAAACTGAATCTTGGGAAGGGTCTATAGGTACTGAATGCTGTGACCCCTCTGCTCAAATTTTAGCAAGAGAATCCATCTTCTAAACAAAGACAATGAAGAAACTATCCCAGAACAAATGAAAACCAAAGTGAGAAGCATGTAGGAAAAAATCCCATCAAACCACTCTGCGAAACCAAAACTCCGCAGATCCTATAGTGAATAAGGAAAAATTTATACACAAATGTAAATATACCTGTTCTTCCTTGATTGTCTCCTCTCAGTGCTTCAAGTACGTGTTCCAATGGGGTACACACTCCGAGGCTGGACAAAGAATAATACTTAGCAGCCAAGGCAAACAAATCTATATCGATAAGCTGCTTAGACTCTTCACAAAACACATTGGAAAACCTGTCATCATCTGTACAGAAATGAAAAAGAAAACATTTCTGTAAACAATGCTTAACATCTCTGTAATAGAGCTGACAGAGGACTACAAACAATAAACTCTTAGTATCAGACAGAAGTAACCATTTATTTTGCTTCCATAAGTGGGAAAACTCACTATTATTCTTCAGCTGTACTCCCCCTTCAGAAGCGAGGTCAAATTTTCCTCTTAGATGAACTACTGCAAATGTGGAAAAATCTATTCCTTTAGCAGAGCTACTTTAGTATAATCGACAAGAGAATTAAGTCAACATTATCACTTCTCTTCTGTTTACAAACTTGCTCATTATACATTTCCTAGTCACTCCCATCTGACAACATACACTATTAGATTTTTAAGAAATGCAGCTGTTCAATATATGAAATATTTTGATTTACAGTCACTGTATTCACATACTTTCCAAGCTGCTTTGTAATTGATGAATCTGCTGGGAGTATTAAATTAATTTTTATTACCAATCAGGTGTAAGCCAAAGTTGGATTCCAGTGCATATTTTTTCTTACTTGGGATGAAATGCTTCAATTTGGTACTACTTAGTTCTTAGTTTCAAAAGTGCACATTTATTTTCAAGTAAAACAGACTGGTACGAATCATTTATTAATTCCGAGACCATTTTGTATTGTCTAATTCCTCCCTATTTTAGCTAAAACTATTTGTGAATTCTACATAGCTTTGTTAATAATTTTTAAATATTTGGAATTCTTTTACAATATATAAAAGCTAACCAGTACAGCAAACAAACTGTTACAAAGATTTAGGAAATGTCTCCTGGGTTGCCCTTTGTCTTATGGGTAGCAGTTGAGCAAATACACAGCGAGCATGATAGCTTTCCTGAACCTGGCCTACTCACCTGCATGACAACAGAAACAGCTGCTTTTATTGACTTCACCTCTAATGCTCTTAATTTTCTTGCATGACTACAATTAACGGTCATGCATATATTACAATTTATTGAAAACAGTCCCAACAGTGTCAACATGTTAATTTTTATGGTATTAAACTACAAAAGGCACGAGTCCAGCAAACAAACTCTGTACGTAAAAAAGAATAAATATTCGTAAGAAAGAATAAATATTGTCTAAGCTACGACCAGAATGAGTATTATTTCAGTGTCTGCCTGGCGCTTCTTACTCTACATCTCTACTACAAAATCAAAAAATAAAGCCACCTTTCTCTACAAATGACTTCCTTAGTTGAACTTCTGAACATCCAGTAACTTTTAGTTAGTGAACCTTCATGAAGGATAGGGTATAACATGCTACTAGAGAACCGAAATAAAGAATACGCTAAACCAGAACAAAGACTACAGAGTTTTCAGTGAGAATGGGTAATTTTGCTTTCCAATGTCTCTGTAAGATAAGTCACAGAAAGACAACAAATTAGATGCGTGCATTTTGAAATGACTGAAGAAAAATAAATTTCCTTTCTGACAATACCTTCAAATCAAGCAAATAACGGAAGAGACTAATATAATGGGATAAGATAATCAAACACTTCTGGACAATGTACAGAATTGCGTGCTTTTTTTCCCCCAAAGAAAAGTTTCAACAACTGTAAAAGGAGGTGAATGTCTAAGCACAAAAAGTATTTTTGATTTCTGCTGGGTAAATGTTATGCAAGGAGTTCTTACATAAAGCTGTCACAGCTTGAGTTATTGCTGAAGAAGAAAATTTCAGTGTATTTTTAAGGGAGATTTACTCATTTAACTTATTTTAGATTTTTCTAGGAATGAACAGCCTACCAGAAAATTTATAGACATTCACAAAATGAATGCTGTCTGAATCTGTAAAAATGCATGGAAATCTTTAGGTCTGATGCATTGGGAAGAAATCACTAACCCATCGAGAAAGACAACAAGGTATAAGAGACTCAACAAGCATATAGTTATATGCCAATAACTATGGAAAAAGTGATAGACATGAGACATTAAGTGAAAAGGTGCAGAGGGATATTTTGACCAGCCAGTCGTTCAGCAGTTTTGCCAGGTGAAGAAGAAATCTAATTTTCTTGATAAGAAGTGGGTGTTCCACTTTGTTTCATGCATATTATGACCTCTTTGAATTAGTATAGTATTTAGGACACACTGAAGAAAAGTCCGGCCCATCCTAATACACATTTATATTGCTCTTTATCTCCAAATTTTACTTCCTCAGTGGCCAGTATGGTTTGGGTTTTTCTTTCATTTTAGAAAACTGGAGCACAAAACACTGAAACATATAATCCTTTTAGCAACTGGCACACATTTTTAAATATACTGGCCAATCTTGCATGATAAAACAAAACAAAAATCAGTCAAGCAAAAACCTTTCCCCCCCAAATCCACTTCTTCTCTTCATGACATAATATTATATGAAATAAAGGAGATCTGAAAATACATTGGAATGTCATCCTGTTACAAAATATTTCTTTAACATATGCGAGATGCATGAGAAACATCTGAATAAAATATGATTTTTGTAATTTTCATTTTCATACATGTAAATTACATTTCTAGTAAATGTAGTTTGGTTTATAAGCAGTATTTTTTCAAAATGTCTGGCTAGATATTGGATGTTTTTAATTGACCTTTATATCTTAAATATACTGAACTGTATCACTAGTGGAAAAAATGTTTTCTGTCATTACAGTGACATAAGATACTTGGAGGTGCAAGAAGAAATACTGTCATTCTTCCTCTATATAAGAGAATAGCAATAAAATTCACAAAATCATGTCACTGTCACATAACAGGTCTATTAGAAGTCACCTTTGTTGACTCCAAGTGTCATAATATATGCATTTTTTCAGCAATATTAAGCAGCTTAGAATTGTTCTTAATGTAAACTTTCTAGTAGTGTTACTACAAATACAGAAAAAATATAAAACAAAAATAGAAACATCCTACAGGTGTCACAAATATCACATTTATGTATTTGCTTTAGTTCAAAAGGCAAAAATTAATGCAAACGTTACTGACAAATTAGGTACCTATACGTTGCTTACAAACATGATCTGTTTTGATACTTGAGACATGCTTGTTTCACCACAATAGGCAAGATCTTTAAGTACATGAGTTTCCTTTATTGGAAATAAACTCACTATGCCAATGTTAACACCAGCCCTCCAATGCATGGTACCATAATATATACTGGAAAAGGTTTGTTTCAAAGCATCAAAGTTGTCTACCATCTCAACCCAGCATGGCATCCCAGTCCAACAGAAGTTTCTACAATGTCTAGGAAAGCATATCCATCTCCTCACCTACAAAAGCCATTCTAAGCAGTCAACAGTCAATTCAAAAAACAGGCATAAATACGCACACCAGGATGACACACCTGCACAAGCTATCGCAACTTAATTATTTTGTTTAGGTAACTATACTCCAGATGTATCTGGAGTGAAAGCTAGGGCTCTCTGATCAATTTCTGCTGCAAGGTCTATAATCACTTTTCTTCAAATCCGATCAACATCAACTTCTTGGATACTGTAATGGCCATACCCTTAACATCTACCAAATGACTAAATGCAAGAATGCCATTAACTACACACGCCGCTTCCACACCACCTGCCATCATCCAAAACACAGCAAAAACAGTATCTCTCATCTCCTCTGTAGGGGATATGTATTATATACCTCATTGGCAACTTTTACCCAATGCTGTCAAAATAAACATCATTTGAATTACATATACAAACTTGCTACAGTACAAAAAGAAAACTGTCATGGATCATGCACATACCCATCTTACACCATGCTACCCTGACACTGACATGTAAAATCATTAAACACTTGCCCTTGAAGAAATTTATCCCTATTTCTCCTATGTAACTTTCAAATAGCTCATCAAGATCAACAGCATAAGCAAATATTCCGCAGTTTAGAGCTCGTAATATTTAGTAACCCAATCTTCCTTTCACCTTACTTCCTGATGAACCCACTGTATTGCCCAAATATCCTGAAACTTCAATACTTTCCTAGGTTAAAGACTGATTATTGAAATTTGGAGTTTTCTGCTTGTCAGAACTCATGAAATGTTTATAAACCCACCGGCTGTCTGCTTTCACTTTTTCAGCACCTGACATAATAAAATGTATTAACTCTCCTTAGAAATCTCACTTAACTGCAATTAAATGCAGTAATAACCATGTTCTATAACTTCCCTGAATTCAGTTATCTGATGGAAGAACATGAACAGAACTAGCAGGACCTTGTACAAGATCTGGCATCTCTTCTGTAACAACACTCCTACCAAATTTAAATTGTTGTCTCAGCTTTCCAACTACAAGAAAAACCCAACTACATTAAGGTATCTGAAGCATGACTTCAAACTATGGAAAGGTGGTTGCCCAACTATGTATTATTTATGAATATTAAAAATGTTAGTTTTCTTAAAATGTTTCTATGTTGGTTGCTCACAAGAAGAACTCTAGTATGTCTTTTAACCAGTCAGTCCATATAGTTGCAAATAAATCTTCAGAGGAAAAAAACATATGCCAAAAAATTGGAATTATAGTACAAACATTTACTGTAAAATATGAAAATACTTAAACACAGATTTTTCTGTGCCTGTGTCCAATTTACAGCAACAACGTGATAAAAAAGATGCAATATGGCAAATGCCAGCCTTCTGATGTATAAAAATATAAAACAGTTTTCTATATCTAAAAATGGATCTGAAATCTTTCTGTAGGGTATGACTGAAGACAAGGGTTCCACTCTTTATATGGTAATTATAATGAAATATCATCTGATGAGTATCTGAAAATATTTTTTGATTTACAGAACACTTAATGTTCTGTAACACGATTATCTTCTCACATATAATATTGCACAACAGAACTGTAATTTCTTGCTTGCTAGCTTCCAAAACTACAATTCAGCATATGTATTTGTCAAAATCCCTACAGTAACATAAAATATCATGCAGAACAACATTTTTGTGCCAATCTGCAATAATGTTACTTTTTATCTTGCAGAGCTATGTAAGTATGAACTGACAACTTCACATTTTCAGATCAATTCTGTCAAATGTAGCTTACATTTCCCTACAATTTAATTTGGGATCCCTACTAGAATAGGTTCTAGAAAACTTTTCATAATGGTTTGGGGTTTGTGGCTGTATAAATGTAAAACTTCTCAAACTCTTAGGAAGCAAAGATTTTACTATGTGAAATCAAAATGTCATTTTACACATATTTTGAGTAAGGTATTCGGGGTACATGAACATAATGTAATTTGAGCATAAAAAATAAATCTGTTCTCATAGCCACACTTGGAAAAAAGCGTAGTTCTGTGAAGGACAGGATGTTACGAGTGCCTCTTAGTACTCCTTTCAAGGTAAATACAAGTACCTAACATTTAAATATCTGATAATTTTGAAGAACAGCCACACAAACAGTTCATATTTTAGAGGAACAGAAGGAAGAGTCGTTTTTGTTTATGTTGGGTTTCAAGCTCTCTAATGGTTGGTTTCTGTTCTTTACTGTTATCAAGTTGTACAAACACACACAAATAAGCTATGGTATTAAATTTCACAATCCTAATTTTAATATAGGCTAACAGTGCACTGATTTTCAAATACAGGTAGATGTTTGCAGGTATCTTCAGTAAGTAACTCATATTCTACTACGATATATTTCCACTGCGTGACTGGATGGACAGATACATACAGTCAAATGAGTCAGGCATGAACCAACAAACCAGCAAGCCCATTCCACTACAGTGCCTCCCATTTCATCAGGATATTGGAGAAATTTTGAGTGCATCTCAAAACCTCCCAAATATTAAATAGCATACTATAATAGTGAGGCTAGAAAACAGAACAATTCTCTTTTTTTAATGAGCAGAATTAATGTCTGCAGAAATCTAAGAAGAAATGCTGTATTTTAGCCACAGCATGAAGGCTTCATACCCATCTAAAACACATGCTTCATTTTCGCCATAAATTGTGTATTTTGTTCCAGTAATTTCTGTATCAGATTCTGTAACATGCATTTTGCATATACATCACTAAATGATTTTCCGATTCTAAAATCTACAAAACAATACTCTGCCTTCGCGATCCTCTTTCTACTCTACAGGCCATCGCTTCAGTGTCTGAACCATTTCATGGGCTTTCCCATAGAAACAGGTAAGATCAGGGTAATTTTCCTTTAGTGTTTACTTTTTGATGACTTCATCTAATAATTAGCTCTGTTCCAGCCTCTATTTATATTTAATTTTATGTCCCGTTGCTCTGAATCGGTTCTGACTCTGACATTACCTGTCAAAAACATTAAAAGTTTTTCCTTGCTGCTTCCCAACTCTTTTGCTTGCTGACTGGACCACTGCCTTGCTTCCACCCAGCTCTCGAAGTTAATGCATAACCCAGCGTCTTTTTCATGCACAAATAAACTGTGGGGTTTTTTCCCAGATAACTCAACCCTTTAAGAATCAGTCTTACAGTTAATATTTTGAAGCTCCTTAGATCCAAGAGAGAAATGCTGTAAGTGATGCACCAATTCACAGGTCTTCAATCTCTTCCCAAATCCAAGTCATTATCTTAGCTTGCCTTTCATGCCAAAAAGGACACAGCTCCACACGCTGTTTTCTGTGGACCTTCCGCTACACCATTTTCTCGTGTCATTCCAGGTAGCATCTCAGAGCTAAGGCTACGCAAGAACTATCTACACTCCATAAGCTCTGGCACGATGCAGGTTTTTCTCAGCTAAGTGCTTTGTCAGAGGCTTTACATTAGTTTTGAAACTGATCTCTTTGCTGGGGCTCAGTTGCACCAAAAACCATACCTTTCAGGTGCTTCATCTTCATTTCTGTGCTCTGCCTGAAAGCATATTACTGGTGTGTTTCCCTTCTACTTGGGCTGCAGTAAATTCAGTAATGCAGTTTCATAGCTGGCCTCCCCTTGAGTTACTTGAAAATTACTAAAAATATGAAGTGCTTCTTAAATAACTCTTGTCAGAAATAAAACTGCTTTCTGTCTTCCTTCGCCAGACACTCATTATTGCAGACATATAGGAAAGTGGTGTGTAAGACTTTTCCAGCTGTCCTCCACGTTTCCAGAGTTTCAGCATTTGGAGGATTTTTAACTGTCACATCTTTCCACTCATGTGGAGGGGTGGGGGGTTTTTTTGGTTCATTTTACTTCTGTTCTTCAGAAACCAGTCAGAGCGAAGGAGTCTGACAGTTAGGAGTTTCATTCCATTTCTAAACAATGAAATTTATAAGACGAGACTGAGAGCCTCCCAACATGCGGTTCCTCGCACGGCAGCTCTCCTTCCCCACACCCGGGACGGCTCCAGACGCACCCGGTCACCCCGGGCAAGAAAAGCGCAGCCGGGGCAAACATAGGCATGGAAAAATCAGGAATTGCTCCAGCTGAAGGCAAAAACCAATGGGAATGGCACCAGCCAGGCAGCGGGAAGACACGGGGGGGGGGGGGAAGGCAGCTCAGCAGAGTCGTGTGAAATTCTCCTGTTTTATTAAAGCAAGGGAAATGATTTTCACAGAATGACAGAATGGTAGGGGTTGGAAGAGACCTCTGTGGACCATCTGGTCCAACCCCCCTGCCGAAGCAGGGTCACCTACAGCAGCTGCACAGGACCGCGTCCAAGCGGGTCTTTAAAATCTCCAGAGAAGGAGACTCCACAGCCTCCCTGGGCAGCCTGTTCCAGGGCTCCGTCAACGTGGATTTTAAACGTGGATAGGAAGATAACGAGCGAGGAAAGAAACCGATGAGCATGAGGCGGCTGGGGGGGGGAGGGGGCACTGAGCAGCCCACAGCTGGCCCCAGCAGCCCAGGTAGAGCAGGAGGCCGCCGCACTGCCGCAACCCCCCGCGGGCCGTTACACCGGCCCGAGCCACAGCCCCGCCACCGGCCCCCAGCCCCGAGGGCCGCCGCCTCGCAGCAGGGCCCTCCCCGCCGCGGAGACCTGCGGGCCCGGCCCCCCCCCCGCCTCGACTCACCCCACAGCGCCGCCGTGGCGCCGGAGGCCTCCCCCAGGGGGCGCCGCAGCACCTCCAGGACGGCGTCGGGGGGCGGTGCCACCAGCCGGTCCCACAGCGCGCGCGTGTAGAACTCCACCGTGTGGGCGCGGCACAGCGGCAGCGCGCGCGCCAGGAACTGCGCCGCGCGCCGCAGCGTCCCCGCCGCCTCCGCCGGCGACAGTTGGGTCGGCAATGCGGCGGCCGGCCGCGACATGGCGCCGCGGGAGGCCGCGGCCTGCGCTCGGCTCGGCTCGGCTCGGCGGCTACGGAGGCGGGTGAATCGAGCGCCGAGTGGCGGCGGCGCAGCTCGGTGACGTCGTCTCGCTGTGCGACGCCGGGGGGGGGCGATGGTGATGGCGGCGGCGCCGCGCGGCGGGCAGGGAGCGGCGGCGGAAGATGCGGGCGCGGCGGCCCGCGGTCCCCGCCGAAAGCGGCCGTGGAGGCCGGTCTGGCTGCGCGACGTCGTGGGCAGCGTCCAGGAGGGTGAGCCGGGGTCGGGGGACAGCTGGCGGCGAGGGAGGCCCGGGCCCAGCCCGCCGGTCGCGGCCCTGCTGGGCCTCCCGCCGTGCCGCTGCGCTGGGTCGGCCGGGCCCGCCCGCCCGCCGTGGCGAGGGGTTACGCGGCGCGGGGCCGGTGGCTGGCGGAGCTGGGGAGCGCGGGGCCTGCTGGGGGCCGGTGGCGGCGGGTCTCTGCGCCGGGGCTCGCCGTTAGTTTGCTGTGAAGGTGTGTGTTTCGGGTGGAAGCGTATTTGGAAACAGGTTCAGGCGGTTCGCAGGTAGTTACGGAAGCGTAAAAATAAACTGAGAGGAAAAAAGAGCATCGGCTTGTGCAGTGCTTCTCTGAAAAGTCAGCTGTGGCGAAAGACTCAAAGGAAGAGTTGGGAGTAATTTGGACTTGCTGCCCAGAGAAACTATTTTGTTAATGAATATTGTAAATTAGTAGCTCTTAAGGCTAATGCAATAAAAAATAGCATATTAAGGTATTAGGAAAAAAACGTGCAAACTTAAGATTGGTAAGTCATTGTATAATGATGGAGATTGAAACATCCATTACCTGATGTTTCCTTTAAGGCTAAAACCATTTTAAGTTGTAGCATACTTTTGAAGTTGTAGAAAAGCTCTTCCTGGGCAGGTGTAGAAAGAAAGTAATCGCGCTAAAAATACCATTTGTGTGAGAAGGTGTGACGGAATATTAATCTAGCAAAATACAGTGGTTTAGTGACTTTTTTTTCATGTGGCGCTGCTACTGCATACTGCTTCAGCAGCCAGTATTACTGTTACCATTGTCTTTTTGAGACTATCTTTAGGAATCTGTTTTGAAATCTATTTTAATGTTGCTTATGAAGGTGTCAAAAGTAGGAGAGAAGTGAAATGTTAATACATCTTTTCACTGTACTCAAAAAGCATTGGTAAAGGTATATAATGCTGAGTGTGCGTTAAGTAGTATGTTTGCAATGGCATGTTCTGTCAAGAGTTTAGGTGTCAATTTTCAGTAAATGTGTACAAACTATAGTAGGGAACAGATTTTTAACAATGTTTTTTCCTTGAATTTTTGACAGGTCCATGTTAAAATTAGCACAAATAGTGGGTTTTTTTTCTATTTGGGAAAATTCGTTGAAATGTTCCTGGCAACAGTTAAACGGTTTGGTGCTACTTCAGTGCATGTGTGTTTAATCCTTTTTCTTATGTTTTCAGGACGAGGATTTGCGTTTCAGAGAAAGCTAAAGGTTGAAAGACAGTACAGGAAATTATTGAAAAAGGGAAGAAAGGTCAATTCGCAACAGGATGATCAGTTTACCGATACTTATCCAGAGCACTTGAAACATCTTTACCTGGCCGAGGAAGAAATGCTTAAGAAACGGCGCAGGGCTCCAGATGATTCGGTTTTATCAGAAGAAAAACTTAGTAAAGCAGTAGAGTAAGTTTTTGAAATGTCTTTAAAAAAAAGTAATTGTTTCCATCATTGAAGAAATATTTTAAATCTTATACTTTAACATGGAATTCAGTGTGGCAATATGCTGTAGCAAAAAAATGCCATTAGGTCTTAAACGTTTTTCCTGATAGAAAATTTAAACATACAGTTTTGTTGTGTTTGCATCGGAATCAGAAAGCAAAACTGATGATGTTTAGGGCTTGATTCCACAGACATAGTATGACAGTTACCATTGTACCTAAAGGATAGGGTTCAGCCCAAGAACAGTCAGTCTTTGGCCGATTTGTTACCGAATCTATGAAGAGAAGAGCCTGCTTTTTAGGTGTGTGGTTTCGAGTCTGGAGTTTTCCTTTGAACTGATTCTCAGTATTTTAACATTAATACCACTTTTCAGAAATATTTTTTTGCATTATCTTTCTGTTCCCAATTTGATAAGTTGTCTCCTTCATACCGTACTGTTTTTCTGCTAGAATGAGCAATATTGTGTGCAGTTCTTTTGTGGTATGGCTAGTTTGGGGGGGGATTTTAGCTACAAACTTAAAAAAAAAAAGAGGGAAATGGAGGATTTAGTAAAACCTTAAGACAGTGAAGTGTTCTTGATCAAAGTAGTAATTTTAAGTAATAGAGATACTAGTTATAATAACAGTTATAATAGTTTGCCAGGGGTGTTTGGATTTGGGGGGGGGGGGGGTTCTTTTGTTTTAAATTTACTTAAAATAACCGGGAGAAGTCAAATGGAGTTTCTCACTTGTGGTCTAACAAATACCAGACAACTTAAACCATTTTTTTCCATGTGTGACAGTATTTCCCCCTGAAATCTTGGTTAGGTATGTCAGTAAAATGAAAAGCGTGGTCACTCAGGTCTAACACTGTCATGGCAGCGTTTTTAAAACAGCATTCAAGTACAGTAATTGAGGTAATGCCCTTTTGTCCTCAGTACAAGGAGTGCCATAAGTCTTTGAATTCCAGGGTGTATCTACATCTAAACTTTCCTGGGAAGAATGCTCGGTAGCAAGGGGAAAGGCAGGCAGATCTAAGCCCAGCAGTGGGAGAAAGGTAGAGTTTTTCCTGGAACAGGCAGCTAGTTTGTGAGGATATCTGAAATAGGACTGATGTTTTTCTTTAAATCAGAGTGTTTTTAAATTTTGCTTAAACTGTGATCACTGTGATTGTAAACTGAATTTAATAATTCTGCAAAAATGTGATTGCTAGTCTGTGAGGTGGTGTGGTGCGTAAAGTCTGTTAGAGTTCAGTGTTCTATTGGAATGTAAAATAAGGCTTTGGTTAGGTAATTCCATTTGTAGCATATACTGCAAAATACATAGTTTTGTGTTTGAGATGATGAGGTGTCATTACACAGTATTGCCACAAGATGGAGATGAGAATAAAGCAAAAATTCCCCCCCCACCCCCCCCCCCCACGAAGACCATGATATTTGTAAATGAAAATATAAGTAAATATCATCTCTTTCATTTTTGATTGTCTGGAATCTCCTAGATGATGACAGCTAGTTTTCAACTTTTTGTAGTGCGAGTAATAAAGTAATCAAAACCTTATTTTGTGAACAGTTGTTAGATATTTGACAAGGCTTATATTTTTCAAGTGTGAAATGTCTTTGCTGCCACACTGTTTATGTGATGGTTTTATTGTGAATCAGAAAAAAAATAGTTTAGAACTAAATAACCAGAAAAATTCACTCAAAGTAGTATGACAGTAAATGCCGGGCAAATGGCGCTGGTTTTCTTGTACTGTTTTCTTTGGTGAAAGATACCTGGGCAGTGTTTTTTATATTGAAATTTGGAAGGAATATAATTTCAGTTCCTATTTCCAGAACATTAAGGAAAATAATACGTACCATTTCAGTTCCTAATTCCAGAAGATGAAGGGCAATAATATGCCATCTCCTTTAGGAAGAAACTTTTAGAAAGGTGTTGTTACTACTGTGCTTTTGCACCTTGCCATGTCAGTCTGACTTCTCTGTCAGGCAGTCTGCCAGCAGCTGGCTGTACGCATATCTCTGCAGTTGCATCTATATGTCAGAAGTAGAAAGAGATAATACAGCTCTAAGCTAGCACATTTGTTTTTTCTAGCTCTGAAGATCTCGCACGATGGGGAAACCCCCCCCATCTTTTAGGCACTTTTCAATCTTTTTGAAACATCATCCGTGTGCAGATAAAGAAGGTATAGGTGTTACTAAAGTTGCGTGCAACCTTCGGTATACTCTGCATTGGAGGAGTTTATCTTTCTGTGTTTCCATGCTAGCTGCTCATTGCATTACACGTAATGATTCTGGGTATCATGTAAGTGTGGTGCAAAGAGGATGAGCCTTCTGAAATCTATTTCTAATTAACTTTCCCAAATATGAAAAGGACAGTGGGAGAGTGGAAGACTATGCTCTGATTCTGCAGCGGCTGTGGGATACGTGGTTATGTCTGGTGAGTGACAGTCCATATCTGAAGTACATGTACTTTTTCTTACAGGCCAGTTATGACTGAAGGGAAGTTTAAGAAGAAAACATCCAATCAGAAGGCAAAAGAAGAGTATGAAAAAATAAAGGCTGAGCATGCTAGAAAGAAAGAGGTAACTCTTAAACAGAGATCTTTCTTGGTTGTAGGCAAAGACTAGATTAATACCATTTCCACCCATCAGTGTTCCATCTGGATCCCCATAGGACCATAGGAGAGGAACACGGGTATTGATATTCTTTCAGTCTTTTTCGACTTGACTAATATTCAGGCATGCAGGTGTTCAGTGTTGTCATTCTCTTTGTTACTGTTTTTGTCTTGCAGTTGCCATTAGCAGGATTTTATTATGTCAGTTGGTACATCAAGAAAAACTTAGAGCTTGATCTGCATATTCCAGTGGAATATACTAACCTCTTAAATATTGTAGAAGGGAAAGTAGTAACAGTGCCATCATCTTGTGATGAGAAATTAAATACCCATCGTATTTCTTATGGTGTTACCACATTTCAGTCTTCATTTTACCTTTTTATGTGCTTTGACTAACAGTTAAACAGTTAAATGTAATAGTTTCCATGCCTAAAATATTGAGCAGTTTTTTCCCTTTCTAATTTAATGGCACTTATTCTTACAGGGCGTATCTTAGTATTATCATTGCTGAATAACTCAATTGAGTTACTCATTTGAGACATCCTTATTCAACTAGTTTTGTTCTCTCCCAGTACACTGTTGATTGCACTGTAATATGGCACACATTGTAACACTGTAGAAGTTGTGTAACTTGCTGCTGACAAAACTAAATTTCAGTAACTACTGTATAAATATTACATAAATATATAGCTGGATAAAACATTATTTCTTCAGTTTAGCTGTTTTGAAAACTAGAGTAGTTTTATGCAAGCTGATCTGTGATTCTGGGCGAGTTACATGATTGTTCAGCTGCGAGCTTTTTTGAATATTAGATACAGATCATGCTAGAAGAAATGAATGCTATGACCAGCTTATTTAGAGGAGATAGGAGCAAACAAAAACACAGCAAATCTGCAAGGAATTTTCTTTGAGCAGCACACAAGAGTTGCGTGAGGGGAGGTGTTAGCATTTCTGGTCTTCTTCAAGATATTTAGGCAAAACAAATAGTGGCTAAGTGCCACATTAACAGTAATCGTTTGTGTGGAATGTTGGTGTGATGATCACATATTTTACCCTCACATATGTTAGCGAACAGCGGATTTGCTGTTACTTATTTCGGGAAAAGGAGTAAGCTTAAAGGCACAGTTTTGGCCTCCACTCTGTAGAGAAAAGGTAGCGATTAGCAGAGATCAGAAAAAAAACAAATATAAGTAACAGATACCTAAGATGAATGTTCTTGGTTTGAGTAAGCATTTGGTTGGTAGCTTAAATGGATGTTGTTTACAACAGTATGCTGAACAGCAGTAAAATTATTAGATAGGAAGTGAATTACAGGTTAGAGTTGATGCTACTCTGGTTTAGAGAAAAAAAAGCAATGAATTATATCTATCATTGTTACTGTAAAATACTTGAATCATTCTGAATGGAGAGATGGTATATTTGCAGGTTTTGGAGGGTTTTTTTTCCCCCAGAAGCCTCTTAGATTTCTATTTAGAAATATTTTCTTGGGCTATTTCCAGTCGATTTTACATTCTATATCACAGAGTATTTTTTCATACTGATTTTTGTACATGACAGAAGCTGGCTGTGACATGGAAAACAAAAATATAATTGATAAATTACCATCTGTTTGAGCATTCTACAGAAACAACTGCTTTTGTGGTCAGCACTACATTACAAACAATAAGCTTTATGAGAAGAAATCGCCCAAATGAACTGAAGCAGTCCTTCAGTCTGATTGGTGATGTCTTGCGTATTTTGGTGGGATGTGATATAAGTGATAAGCAAGCTCGTTAGCTTGTTTGCTGTGGAGCTTTGCCCACATTACTTACTAAAATTACAACACTAGAGAATGGGGTGTAAGCTGTTTTGTAAAAACTGAATGTACTATCATGATAATTATTCATGTAGTTTAAATGCCTCCATTAGTGTTTGGCTGCATGTGCTGTCCCCTCAACACAGAAAGTTTGTACAGCTGAAAATTTGGTTAGGGGTTCTCCCCCTGCCCCACCCCCCCAGTAAAGACAGCAGTCTGTGTTGCTTTGAAAAGGGCGAGTCACTAGTAGTTTTGTCGTAAGTTGCCCAAGGTAGTGCTGCTTGTACTGTTGTCCCAGTGTCGCAAACCTGCCCAACTTCCAGCTCCAGATATGTCCATATCCTATGTGCCAGTCCCATGCAGATGTGTCCAGTATGCTAGCACATCTGTACTGGCGAGACGTATACATGGGGGCTGCTGGATCAGTCTTTCTTTCTTGCACTCAAGAGGGGAAGGTGGGATATTTTTGCCATTTTGTCATTTAAGGAGGAAAATCAAGGAGCTCATTTTGCAGAAACAAAGTAGTATGTGTTTGAGTGACAAACCTATCGTGGGATGTTCTACTGAAGAAAACTCGGCGCTTCTCTTGAAGCTTTAGGCAATATAATCTGTTTTGATTGCAGTATGCACTGAAGGAGCATCCCAATTAAGCTTTTAAGAGTAACAGCATTTCTAGTGTCAGTACAATGCTTAATTGCCAGTATCTTTACAAAGAGAAATTTTATTGCTTATAGGTAGGTTCATGGTTACAGAAGGTATATAATTATTTCATAATTATATCTATTTAATTTCAGGAAGCAGAAAAAAGAAGACAACAAAGAGAAGCAGCTCAACGGTTGTACAAGCAAAAAAAAATGGAAGCTTATAAAATACTGTGTAAGAAGACAAAAAGAGGACAGCCAAATCTAAACTTACAAATGGAGTTTCTTCTTCAGAAAATACAGCAGAATACGTAAACCTCTGCATACATCTTAATTGTGTGTTTTGAGTTACCTATGGACAGTTTATTAAATTACTTTTAATAAATAGTATCTTTTTGCTTCTGTGTGACTTTTGTCATTGGCTTGATTTATCTCATCAGTCCAATAGTGGAGGATGTTCGTCGTGGAAATATATATTCAGTGCTGAGAGTGAGAGAGATCTGGTACCTTGAAAATGAATGGTCTGTATTTCTAAACTTAATTCCTGTTAGCTACGTAATACCCTGAATTCCAAATCATTAGAGCCTACTACCATCTGAACATGAATCTGCATAGTGTAAAGCTTTTATTTTCTAGCTCTGACACTTCCTGCAATTTTGACTACTAAAATTATGCTTACTTGAGAGGAGTGAAATGATACCTGCGGCGTAACTGATGTCTCTCAAACTGCCAAGGTTAGGAGTGTGTCTTAGGTGCTGTCGGATAGGGTTAGGTACATGAAAACAAAGAATAAAACTGTGCTTGGATGGATATGATATATCATTCTCCACAAAGAATAAAACTTACCAAAGGTCCGAAAATGGTTTGAATGTAAAGATCTTGTAGACTTAACATATACTTTGTGCTTGGTGATTTGTACTTTGGTGATTTGTTTTGTTCATAAACTGAAGTATGACTCTTTAGCTACGATGGATCAGGTAGATGGGTTGAGATTTTCGTATGCTGAGTATATCAAGTTTCTAATCTGTGTTCTTTGGAACATCTTTAGAAAAAAAATTCTTTTAAACCTTGATTTGAAGAGGCAGTTAGTGATCTTTGGCCTAATAAAGCGTTCTTAGTAAGCTATTTTTCTTAAGTTTATGCAGGAGAATACTATTGTAGTTTTGCCTTTATTTCTGTCTAATTTGGCAGTCAAGAAGCAATACTGAGGTTTTTTCTGTATATAATAAAGACTGGTTAGACACTGAAGTAAGGAATGTCTTGGAAGAGATTTCTCAGGACATGCTCCATAAGATTTTTCAATAGATTTACAGTATGATAGTGTTAAATTATCTCATTTAGAAGTTGATGTCAACAGCAAAAAAATTGTTATTTAAAATACATGTGAAAAATAGTTTTGAATTGTGTGACAAGTGCTGTTAAATGAGGAATAGCTCAGGGGTTTGAGTTGTCTATAATGTTTCTTGTGTCAGTATCCTGAGGCTTTTTCCACCTGAGCTTGTTACACCTTTTGCAAGGCTTTGAATCCTTGTGCTGTGGTGTTGTTTAGGAGCAGCTGCACACAAGTCGTAAGGCAGTGCACCAGCAGAAAATGTGTGGAGCAGCTTATCCTGGAGGTCCTCATCAAGCAAGTGGAGGAAAAGAAGGTTATCAGGAGTAGTCAGCATGGATTCACCAAGGAGAAATCATGCTTGACCAATCTGATAGCTTTCTACAATGGTGTGACTGGCTGGGTAGATGAGGGGAGAGCTGTGGATGTTGTCTACCTCGACTTCAACAAGGCTTTCGACACTGTCTCCCATAATACCCTCCTAGGGAAGCTCAGGAAGTGTGGGCTGGATGAGTGCTCGGCTCGGTGGATTGAGAACTGGCTGAATGGCAGAGCTCAGAGGGTTGTCATCAGCAGCACTGAGTCTAGTTGGAGGCTGGTAACTAGTGGTGTTCCTCAGGGGTCAGTGCTGGGCCCAGCCTTGTTTAACTTCATCAGTGACCTGGATGAAGAGTTAGAATGTACCCTCAGCAATTTTGCTGATGACACCAAACTGGGAGGTGTGGTAGATACACTGCAAGGCTGTGCTGCCTTCAGCGTGACCTGGATAGGCTGGAAAGTTGGGCAGAGAGGAACCTCATGAGGTTCAACAAGTGCAAGTGCAGGGTCCTGCACCTGAGGGGGAACAACCCCATGCATCAGTACAGGCTCGGGGCGGACCTGCTGGAGAGCAGCTGTGCGGAGAGGGACCCGGGTGTCGTGGTGGACGACAGGTTAACCATGAGCCAGCAGTGTGCCCTGGCTGCCAAGAAGGCCAATGGCATCCTGGGGTGCATTAGGAGGAGTGTAGCCAGCAGGTCGAGGGAGGTTCTTCTTCCCCTCTACGCTGCCCTAGTGAGGCCCCATCTGGAGTACTCTGTCCATTTCTGGGCTCCCCACTTCAAGAAAGATGAGAAGCTACTGGAGAGAGTCCAGCAGAGGACTACGAGGATGATGAGGGGACTGGAACATCTCTTCTACGAGGAGAGGCTGAGGGAGCTGGGCTTGTTCAGCCTGAAGAAGAGAAGTCTGCGAGGGGACCTAGTAAATGCCTATAAATATCTGAAGGGTGGGTGTCAGGAGGATGGGGCCAAACTCTTTTCAGTGGTGCCCAGCGACGGGACAAGGGGCAATGGGCACAAACTGAGGCACAGGAAGTTCCGTCTGAACATGAGGAAGAACTTCTTCCCTCTGAGGGTGACGGAGCCCTGGAACAGGCTGCCCAGGGAGGTTGTGTAGTCTCCTTCTCTGGAGATACTCAAGACCCGCCTGGACAAGGTCCTGTGCAGCCTGCTGTAGGCGACCCTGCTTCGGCAGGAGGGTTGGACTAGATGACCCACAGAGGTCCCTTCCAACCCCTACCATTGTGTGATTCTGTGATTTTCTTGAGATGGACATGTCCATTCTAGGAGAGAAAGGGAGTGTAAACTTGACATGCTTACTCTGTTTTATACTTTTTCTTCTGTTTTGTGTTTTTTTCTGATAATTGCTGTAATTGCTAATTTTTAATGGCTTTGAGCTGAAACATTAAAGAGCAGAAATCTGCAAAGTGCCCTGGAAGTGGTAAAGGCAAGTTTTGACAAAGAGTCTGTTTCGATTCTTGTCATTCTAGGCTGTCGTCTTTTAAGTAATTCAAACTACAACTATTTGAAATTAGGTTTTTTTATCAGTAGTGCAAAAGACTTAAAACATTAGTTTTGTGTAACTTGTGAATAACATGAAACCTCTTCCGTGTGAATTCATGGTTGCAGTTCTTCCGTTTTTCGTTTGTGTGTGTCTGTTACTCTATATTATCTTTTATCATTCTTTGGCTAAGGAAATGTTAAACACAAGTATCCTGAACTGTCATCTCAAAACGATGTCTTCTCGGTTTGCTGTCAGTTCCCTTATAAACCCGCTGAGCAGATGTTTGCCATGATGTCAGCTATCTGGAAAGATTTCAGGAAATCCTAAGTTTTAGACCAGTAATTCAATTGTTCAGTGGCCATTCTGGATTACTAGTATTGCTATAGATACTGGTACACAGTCTAAATACCGGGACATTTTTAGATGCCATGTTTATCTGTACAGCATTTAGATAAAGTTTGAATTATGCATTTGAAATCCAGATTTTCATCTCTTGTGTTGAAATAAGTGAAAAATTTACTATCAAAATATTCCATGTGCTTGATTCTTCCTGGAGAACAGTAGGACATATGAGCTAATAATTACTTTTTTTTTAGGACTTGTGATATAATTTTCCTCTGTAAGTTTTTTTGCAAATGGACTCTAAATGTACATATACATCATGTGACCAGTTAGGATTCTTAGTTCACTCAAGTCACTTAATGGCCTCATATCGTTCCTCCTTAGTAATAAGAAGTCTCAGTTGATCAGCGGAAAAGAACAGATTTCTGCTCTGAAAAGAAGTCTCTGTTTTTTACTGGTGTTATTCCCTGGTTTTGTTTAAGAATTAGAGTGTTGAGCAACATTCAGAATTCATAGTATCTGTTCCACAGTATTGGTCATTAAAATTTAATCTTACCTCATTCTGAATTTAACTGTTGCCCTTCTCTTTAGTCTTTTTTATTCCATGTTTTTGGTGATATTTAACACAAAACAGACCAGGTTTATCTGATTTTCCTGAAGAGGCACGTGAAGATGCCTCCCTCTCCCCAGTGTTTCAGATAACCTGATCAGGCAGAGCACTTAATCAAAAACCAGTGCAGTATCTGACCTCAGCCCCAGCATTGCTGATTTCAAGGAGGAGAGGGATTTTCTGTCTTCTGCCCCCGTTGCTTTCTCTCCTCCATAGCTTTGTTTGATTTGAAGATAGAAAGGGGCTATGGCTAAGCCCAGCTTCTTACAGACTCTTATACAAGAGAATCTTTTTTTTTTTTCCACCAGAAGTTATTTCTTGATGAAACAGTTCTAAAAAGGAAGAAGTTAAAATCACGTATTTCCTCATACTGTGCTTTGCTGATTACCATGAAGGAGCAGCCTCGGACAGTAGTCGTGAGAGGCCCGTGCAGTCCAGCATCTCGGCTGCTTCCTGAGCCCGCGCTTCTGCACTCCCAAACCTCTCAGATTAATTTGGTGTGGCTGGAAGGCAGCGATAGCCGTGGTGATGCTGAGTGGCTCGTGGTCGTACGGGTAGAGAAGGCAATCGAACCTTTGCTTTCATTTACAGAGTAGCACTGTAAGAGCTGACCCAGCATCTTGCTATGGAGAAAAGTATGGAGAATGGAGGGAAGGAATGTTTTGAGGAAGGAAATAAAGATCTTACTACTTTTTTTGATCTGGTCATCACTAGAAAATAGTCCGATGGCAATTATGTGGGTTTATGGAGGCTGCCTGTAAAAGCTGCTGCTTTCAACTGTGTCTTTTAATTTGAAACATATGAGAAGTTAGTCCAATGGGATATTAAATCCTTACAACAGGCACAAGCAATTTCTGTTTGAAAGTGTGATCCACTTAAGTACCAAGAAATTACCCCTACTTCTGCTGTTTTTTATTAAACTTTGCAGTGAACATGTAGTGAAGATATTGAAATGTGACAAAAAGCAGCGTAAGTCCTGTTGCAATGATTTTTTTTTTTCCTCCCTAGTCACACACTCAACTTCTATCTTTTCTAGCAGTTTGGTTTTTATTCTCTGAAAACCTGAAGATCTCAGGTAGTTATGTCCTTCCAGTACATCTTGTGAGTGAGATGAAGTGGAAGGGATAGGGCTGCACAGTTTGAAATTTTATTTTTTAGTTTGGATATTCAGTGAATGCAGGTGACTTCAGACATCTCTTTTTTGCCTTTCATTATAGACTGGTGAAGCTGTGAATCAGAAATAAGGGAGGGAAGAAAGCATCGGGTACAATACATTCATTTTTTCTTTTTGGTTCTCAGGAACAGAGTGTGAAGCTTCCCTTGCTCCTTTTGCAGGTAACTTCTTGGGAAATCATAATAGTGACTTAAATGGATCATCTCATTGAGCTGGCTTTGGCAGTATAAGGACTCTCTCACCCTGCAGCCTTCTTGAAAGAAATTTTTCTCTGCCACTATAGGAACAAGAAAACAAAAACTTCCATCCATTGAGATACGAAGGCTTTGGAAATGCAGGACAATGTAGACTTTGGATTTTTTTTTATCTTTATAGTGTGATAAATTATGCCTGCACTAAGAATTAGGTAAAGAACATGAAGCTAAAAACCTGATTGTAATCTTAAAACCAGTTCTTGGGTTTTTGAAGTAGTGTCTATTTCTGCTTTAAGAAAGTAATGTTTTAAAATCATTAATCAAAGAATTTAGAAGGAGTTCTGAATGGATTAATGGACAGAAGTGTTGCAAGTGTAAGAAAAATGGAAGGGCACTCCATTTAATGAAATCAGTGAGGACAGGACAGAGCTCTGAAATAGCAATTTCAGTAGAATTTTTATGAACTCATGCATGCTTTCTGAAAATTGCTGAGTGGGTGATTAATAATGAACTGAGAACCATGCAGCTAGCTTGCTGAACTTCCTCTAAAGAAAACCTTTATGGGATGTGAAAAAGAAAAAGAAGTCTCAAGTGGTTCAGTCTGTACTCTTGGTAAAATAATTGTTGGTCCATTCATAAAAATTATGTGTACCTGGACCTGCAACATCCCAGTTGTTCTATCTTTTGTGCACAGCTTTGTCATGAACTTTGTTGTCTTCTGTGTAGTTTTTAATGAATAGCAATCTGGAGCGTTATTTTCAAGTCTGGATTTCTTTATATATTTTCCCAAAAGAGAGATTATACCCACATCTGTATCTATTTTTTTTAATATCCTGGTAACAACCCAATTGAGGAAACACATATGTCTGTATACAAACCTATGTTTGAGGATCCTACTTTTTGAATTAAAGAAAATAAACATTATAAAAATAAAGTTAGCTTGATATTTTACGAAGCTACTCAGTCCACACTTGCTCACTAGATAATGTGATAAGTGGCACATAGATTGAAATTATCAGTATACAAAAATGCTGAATTTTATTTTGTCTTCCAACTGCCATGAGACAATTTGTTTTACGAACCCCCAAGTGCTAAAAGCAGAAAGACTGTTTCCCTAAGGAGGGTCTTTGGTTTCTGCTCACGGTAGGTGCCCTGATGCTGGAATCCAGGATCTGCAGGTTAAATGGTGATGGCTCTGCTGCACCAGTCTGTTTATGGGGCGTCAGAGTGGGCTAAATCCCCCTTTGATGTGCTCCTCACGGAGTAAATGCTGTTCTTTGTAACTGAACCAGAAAAAAATACCTCTGGATCTGACCCTTCATAGTTGCCAGGTTTTGAGAGCTGATACCATGTTTTAAGACTGTCCCTCTAATCTAAGAAACAATTGATTTTTGGAACAAAGAAATGGAAGAAAAGTACTATTTGTTACACATCAACGTACACAAGTACAGTCCCAAGAGGAGAAAGACATTTAGTGGGTTTTCATATGTGTTACTGGAAACCTGTAGTGAAAAGTAACAGCAGGCTACAGCTAAGTGGTTCTTTTGTGTACTTTTTAGCATGATGATTGCTCCTATCAATTATGTTTGGATACCTCAGGGGATTAAGGAGGGTTCTAGAGATTGGTAGTTGGAGACTGACCTTTTCATTTAGGTCCTGTGCTTATATTTATTGTGACCATAGTGACTAAACCCTTTTCTTCCTGAGAGCTATGCAGTAGCTAGAAGTTTTCGGTGGTAAATGTACCCTGTGTCATGAAATCATATAGCTCATGGTTTTAGCAGTCCACAGAAGTGCAGAGAAAGGGAATAATATGTTTAATCAGAAGTGACTTCAGACAAAGCTGAAGATGATAGAAACTACAAAACAGGTATGAAGAAGAGTAGTGGTTCTCCAGCTAACAGCAGGATCACACTTTCAAATAGCTGTCACTAATAATTTGGGAAGAAATGAGCAAATAAAATCATTATGGAAATAAATGCAGGTATGCATGCTATTTCTTCTATAATACCTATAAACAGCACAAGTGGTGAGACATACAGTATACAGAGTGACTGTAATGTAGCAGTCTCGTGCATTGAAGAATTAACTCCACAGGAGGTCTCAAAATCAGGAGTATGGTGCAGTATGGGCTTGGGTTGCCCTGGGATATTGATGCACGTTTTCATTGTTCCTGCATTTTTTACTTGGAAAAAAAAGTAAGGAAGCTACAAGAGTGTGGTTTATCTTTTTTGTATATTTCAGAAATCACAGTTTTACATCTGATGACCCTGCCATGCAGTGAAAGATGTTCTGAGACATGAAAAGTAACAAGTAAAAACAACAGAGAATTCCTGAAATGTTTTTTGACAAACTGAAAGTAGTTTTATTTGTCCTGCTTTAAGAATATAAATGTAATGTTCTAACTGGAATGTTCTTAAGGTTTTCTGTAGTCAATGAGGATACCATTGAGGGACAAATAATCTTATCCGAACATAAATCACAGATATCGCTCATAGAGATACATACGTATCCCTAGGGAGTTTATGGTGACTAGTCCTAACATCTAGACTTCTAGAGACAGGTGAGATGAATCCTGTCTTCTGCCTTGAAGAAGCCTTTGCGAGGGTCATTTGACAACAACACTTAATTAGAAGTGCATGATTCACAGTGCACTTCTGTTAAAATTCAGACACAGACTGTGAGACACTTTCTGAGCAATAGAAGGGTAAAACAGTTCTGAATGTATCAGATACAGCTGACCAGGGCGGGGCGGCAGGGTAACCCGTCCCTCAGATCCCTTTGAGCAGGGAGCTGTTAATTTTGTTACAGAAGTTTCTTGATTTGTCCCTAGAATTTTCTTTTTTTTTTAGTTAAAGAGTAATGAATTGCAACAAGATAGGGTTTTTTTTCTTTTAGTTCTTTACGTGGTGTAATAAAGTACTAGCACTTAAATTTGACTGCCAATAGCTGATGGAAAGTACATGTCCTTCAGTTGCTGACGTTTCACCATCATCTAAAAGTCAAAGGCATGCTGACATGAAACTAGAAATAGTTCTCCTCCTTTTTAACATTTAAAAAAAATTAAAACTGTACTGTAATACGCAGTACGTTTTAAGTCAACAGCTAACTCCAATTAGTTACACATATGGCTTAGATTGCTTTAAGGAAACCCAGGTGGTGAAACGTGTACAGTAGCAAGATAATCATAGAAGCATAGGTTGGAAAAGACCTCTAAGACCATCAAGTCCAACCATCCACCCAACAACACTGTGCCTACTAAACCATATCCCAAAGTGCCATATCTACACGTGTTTTAAACACCTCCAGGGACGGTGACTCAACCACTGCTCTGGGCAGCCTGTTCCAATGTCTGACCACTCTTTCAGTAAAGAAATTTTTTCTAATATCTAATCTAAACCTCCCCTGATGCAACTTGAGGCCATTTGGTCTCGTCCTGTCACTAGTTAACTGGGAGAAGAGACCAACACCCACCTCACTACAACCTCCTTTCAGGTAGCTGTAGAGAGCAATAAGGTCCCCCCTCAGCCTCCTCTTCTCCAGACTAATCAGCCCCAGCTCTCTCAGCCTCTCCTCGTAAGACTTGTTCTCTAGACCCCTCACCAGCCTTGTTGCCCTTCTCTGGACATGCTTCAGCACCTCAATGTCCTTCTTGTAGTGAGGGGCCCAAAACAGAACACAGTACTCCAGGTGGGGCCTCCAAGTGCCAAGTACGATCACCTCCCTACTGCTGGCCACACTATTCCTGATACAAGCCAGGATGTCGCTGGCCTCCTTGGCCACCTGGGCACACTGCTGGCTCCTGTTCAGCTGGCTGTCAACCAACACCTCCAAGGTCCTTTTCTACCAGGCAACTTTCCAGCCACCCCTCCCCAAGCCTGTAGCCTTGCATTGGGTTGTTGTGATCCAAGTGCAGAACCCGGCATTTGGCCTTGTTGAACCTCATACAGTTGGCCTCAGCCCATCGATCCAGTCTGTCCAGCTCCCTCTGCAGGGCCTTTCTAACCTCAAGCAGATCAACACTCCCACCCAGCTTGTTGTCATCTTCAAAATTAGTGAGGGAGCACTCAATCCCCTCATCCGGATCATTGGTAAAGATGTTAAACAAGACCAGACCCAAAACAAAGCCCTGGGGAACACCACTCATGACCAGCCTCCAGCTGGATTTAACTCCATTCACCACCACTCTCTGCGCTCGGCCATTCAGCCAGTTCTTTATCCAGCAGAGAGTACCCATCCAAACCATGGGCAGCTAGTTTCTCCAGGAGGATACTGTGGGGAGCAGTGTGAAAGGCCTTACTAAAGTCCAGGTAGACAACATCCACAGCCTTTCCTTCGTCCACTAGGCAGGTCACCTGGTCATAGAAGGAGATCAGGTTGATAAAGAAGGATCTGACTTTCATGAACCCATGCTGGCTGGGCCTGAACTCCTGATTGTCCATCACATGCCCAGTGAGCACACTCAGGATGAATCGCTCCATAATCTTCCCCAGCATCGAGGTCAGGCTGACAGGTCTGTAGTTCCTGGGATCCTCCTTCAGACCCTTCTTGTGGATGGGTGTTACAATGATGATCCTCCAGTCATCTGGGACCTCCCCTGTTAGCCAGGACTGCTGATCGATGATGGAGAGTAGCTTGGCCAGCTCCTCCAGCAGTTCCCTCAGCACTCTTGGGTGGATCCCATCTGGCCCCATAGACTTGTGAGTGTCCAGGTTGAACAGCAGGTCACCAACTGCTTCCTCCTGGATTATGGGAGGTTTGTTCCACACTGCTTCCCTGTCTTCCAGCACTGGGGGCTGACTACCCTGGGAATAATCAGTCTGACTATTAAAGACTGAGGCAAAGAAGGCACTAAGTACCTCAGTCTTTCCTCATCCCTGTTGGCAATATTCCCCCTCACATCCGATAAGGGATGGAGACTCTCCTTGGCCCTCTTTTTGTTGTTGATGTATTTGTAAAAACATTTTTTGTTGTCCCTTACAACAGTGGCCAGAATGACTTTTAGATGAACTTTTGCCTTTCAAATTTCCTCTCTATATGATCTAACAAGACCCCTGTACTCCTCTTGACTTGCCTGCCCTTTCTTCCATAGGCGATAGACCCTCTTTTTTTTCCTGAGTCCCAGAAGGAGCTCACTGTTCAGCCAGGCTGGTCGTCTTCCCCACCAGTTCATCTTGCGGCACATGGGGACAGCCTGCTCCTGTGCCTTTAAGACTTCCTCCCTGAAGAATGTCCAGCCTGCCTGGACCCCTTTGCCCTTCAGGACTCTCTCCCAGGGGACCCTCTCAACCAGCATCCTGAACAGGCCAAAGTCTGCCCTCCAAAAGTTCATGGTGGTTGTTTTGCTGGCCTCCTTCTTCACTTCACTTCGAACCGAGAACTCTGTCATTTCATGGTCGCTAAGCCCAAGAAGGCCTCTGACCACCACACCTCCCACCAGTCCTTCTCTGTTAGTAAACAGCAGGTCTGGCAAGGCACATCCCCTGGCAGGCTCACTTACCAGCTGCATCAGGAAGTTATCTTCCACACACTCCAGGAACCTCCTAGACTGTCTCCTCTCTGCTGTGTTGTATTTCCAGCAGATGTCCGGTAAGTTACAGTCCTGCATGAGAACAAGGGCTAGCGATTGTGAGACTTCTGCCAGCCTCTTGTAGAAAAATTCATCTGCCTCTTCATCCTGGTTGGGTGGTCTATAACAGACTCTCAGCAGGATGTCTGGCTTTCCCCCTCATCTTCACCCAGAAGCATTCAACCTTGTCATCACAATCGTCGAGCTCTATGCAATTGAAGCAGTCCCTAACATACAGAGCCACCCCATCACCTCTCTTTCCTCGCCTATCCCTTCTGAAGAGCTTATAGCCATCCGTCGCAGCACTCCAGTCATGAGAGTCATCACACCATGTTTCTGTGATGGCAACCAAGTCATAGTTGTCCTGCTGCACAATGTCTTCCAGCTCCTCCTGTTTATTGCCCATGCATTGGTATAGGTGCACTTGAGCTGGGCTGTCGATCTCACCCCCAACCCCAGCATGCCACGCCTGAGCTCATCTCTAGTGAGCCTGGTTATGTCCCCTTCCCCCTTCGAACCTAGTTTAAAGCCCTCTTGTTAAGCCCTGCCAGCTCATGGGCAAGAATCCTTTTCCCCCTTTGAGACAGCTGGACTCCATCTGTTGCCAGCAGTCCCAGTGCCCTGTAAACCTCCCTATGATCAAAGAATGCAAAATTCAACTGACGGCACCAGTCCCTGAGCCACCTGTTAACCAGGTGAGTTTTCCTGCCCCTTTCAGTGCTGTTCCCTGCCACTGATGGGATGGAGGAAAACACCACCTGTGCCCCTGATCCCTCAACCGGTCGCCCCAGTGCCCTGAAGTCCCTTTTGATGGCCTTGGGACTTCTCTCTGCTATCTCATCACCGCCAACCTGCATTACCAACAGCGGGTAATAAGCAGAGGCTGCACCAGACCAGGGAGCTTCCACACCAGACCAGGGAGCTAGATTATGGTAAGGCCTTCATGTTTTATCATTCAGTTGTTAATATTTATGTTCAATTTCTTTTATTGTCTAGTGAAGTTAGATCAAAGATAAGGTAAAATAAATAAATACACTTTTTTGCAGAATAGAATCTTAAGTTGAATACTTAACAATGAATTGTTTAATCCATTTTTAGTTTCAAGGGCTGGTTGTAGTTTTGTGTGTAGAAGTGTCCGCCAGACTAGTCACGCTGGTGTTGTTCAGTGTTCTTTCCTCAAGAGGTGCATACACCAACCGAGTGTTTATAATTAAAACAGTCTTCAGGCTGCTATATTTTATGTTTCCAGCCTGCACCAGTTTTGGGTTTGCTCCCTGACGGTAGGACTGCTGTATTTTTGTTGAGGATTTTCCAGGGAGGAATGGAAGTAGCTGCCCTCCGCAGATGGCAGTCTTATTGGCAGGAGATCCATCAGATCTCACCATTTGGGATTTGCTGTGCACATACAAACTCTGCATTCAGTGCACACACAGTATGTCTGATCTGGCCCCAACTCATCAGATTTATGGCAGGGAGATTTGCAGCTGATCTGTACAGATACTGAGCATTTGAAGCTTCTAGAAATTTTACTGCATGTTTACATACATGGCACAAAACTGGTTTGCTCAGTATCCCTGACAGTTGGCAGTGCAGTATTCAAGTCTGCGTCCACGCTACTGGGTATTTAAAACTTAGGTGAAAGTGTTAGGTCATCAGACTTTATCAGACAAGATTACTAGACACAAAAAGTCCACTAACACCAAATATTTCATAACCCTACCATTTAATAAATTAAAGCCAAACTTATTTTTCGTAAGTGCAGTTGCTTTTGCTTCAGTGTCCTTTATTAGTTTGCATCTTTTTTTTATGACGACAGCTAAAAAAAAGCAACATTCTGCACATAGGATCATGGAGCGTATATCTGCTGGAGGTAGGACATCGCCTTTCAGATATAAAGCTGTAATATAAGGTATTTTATATTCCACTATAATCATTAATGTGTGTTTTTGTCATCTCAGAGAAATATGCTGTAATATAATTTCTGCTTTCGAATACAGCACATACATTTCATTCTCCAAAGACAATACAGTGAAAGCTTCTTTTTTAATACGGTTTTGATTCTCCAGTTAATGGTCCACATTATAGGTATACAAAGCATGAATTCGTACTGTATCACGATTTCTGATAATATTTATGATTTTTTTTTCTGCTACTTAGTTCATTTTGGGTTTTTTTCCCTTACATAAATAAAACTGGTTCCTTAGGTCTAAAATGGTTTATGAGTTTAATGAGGTAGAGAGAATTCCTTTTAAATTAATCTGGTATGCATAAAGATACATTTAGTGGTTGATAAACCAATACACATTAAAATATCAATTTATTTAAGGTACGTTTTTTGTAACTGTCATATAGTGTCAACGTGTTGAATTGCACTCCAGATTTGAAAACACATAACAGTATTTCATAGTCACTGTGCTCAAGATTAAAACAAAGGAAAGCAGATATAAATTACACATCCATACCCACATGTAGGTATCTCTAAACACTGGTCTGATTTTCAGGAATTTGCAGGAATTCCTTAAGATGGTCATTTTTTCTTTTAGAACTATGTCTTTTTGTCCAGGTGGTAGTGATTGCTGTTGTCAGTGTTATTTTAAAATCAATTGTATACATCATTTACTGAACCTGCAAGTATATGAGCTGTTGCTCCTTGATCCTTTTATACCATATTCTGCTCTGAAGGTAATCTGTTCTTTAATGCGTGGAGATAGTGTGTGGAGGTACACTGACAAATTGCCTTTGCAGTAAGAGCAATAAATCATGCCAAAAAATGGCATACACTTTATATTTAACAAATACTCTCGTTGCGAGTGCACAAAGAGGACAAAACACAGTTACGGCATGCACAGGAACACCTTCCACTTCTGCATCGTACTTATCTCAGTAGTAGAGCAAGTTGTCAAATTTTCAGCTGTGTAAGTCGGGGCAGGACAGCTCTTCCAACCCACATCCTCACTTCCCATCTCTGCTCAGAGCAAGCACATGTAGGAAGGGGCTTCATCTTAAATCAGTGGAGCTTAAGCACATGCTTGAAGTTAATTATAAGAAGTAAGAGAAAGTAAAAAGGAAAATAAAAGGCTACTTCATCCATCCTCTGACCTCTTATGTGGGCTTTTTTTTTTCATTTAAGTTGGAACCTAAGTCTTATATTTTATGTTTATTTCTGGCAGGTTACTGGTCATTACATCACACCTGACTGCATCATAAAAGCAAATGAGCAGTTATGTGGTAGTAGGCAGGCACAACGGGACCTCATTAAGAACAGTACCATGTTGGAAGCTTTCTGAAACACCAGATATTTGAGTACATTCTCAGATGTCAGAGTTAAGCATATTTTTGTGGGAATCCTGAGCTAGCACAGGCAGTAAATAGCATACAGGAGAAATTTTTCATGGAAGTTTTAAACTTCAAGTAAATTCTAAATATTGCTCATACCTTCAACCTTCACAACTGATGAGATCCTAAGGTTTTCTGAATAGGAGGTGGTCATTCTGTATATGATGAAAATGAAGATAGTTTGCCAACTTCCTTGGTTCTGAAAGGTAGAGATATTTTGCAAAAATAATATATAGGCACTACTTTCACAGTAGCACCCTTAATTTTTTAATATTTTAAAAACTCTTTTACAATAGGTCATTGCCTTCCTTGGATTTGAATTTGCAAAACAAAAACATGGGTAGAGTGAAGTCTGATTATTTATTATTTAAGGAAAAGCTGGTAACTGAAAAGCAAAAAAAGGAGAAAAAAGTAATCAGGAGTGAGCTTAGCCTGAAGCTGTAATGTGCAGATAAGACTGTCATAGCTTTGTATTTCCTTAGAAAGTCATTTGCGAAGTGTGAAATTAAGTTACGTCGGACTTCAGGCAGCTGTAAAAAAACGCACAACACCACAAAACAACAAAAAATCTCCAAAAGCAGGAACAGCTAGAAGCATCTCTGTCAGTCAGTTTGCAGTAGGTGTCTCTCAAAAAGGTCTAGTCTGATAAAAATTATGAACTTGATACAGAAATGATTCTTTGACCTGTGCCATTAAAAAAACATCAGAGTAGATGATTAGTGTATAACTTGTTTGCAGTTTGAATTATGATCTAATATGTTTAGGTATTATTGCTGCTCCTCCAAAATCTGATTTGCACTGAAGACTGAAGACTTTTGCATCTGTTAACAGTTGCAAATTAATTACAGGCTGAAAAGCTTTTCATTGTCCCTTAATTTTGTTGTCTTTTAGTTTCAGTTCTATGGTAGTATTAATAAACAGTAAACAGTTCTTCACAGACAGTAACAGAGCTATTGTATGTGAATGAAGAGATTTATTCTGGAGTTGATTTGGTAGTAGATGTAAGGAAGAAGCCTTCTTTGAAGAGATGGGGGCTCAGAGAAGTGTATTTTCTACATCTCTAACCAGCATAAAGGAAAAGATCTTGTTCTTCTTCCCGAATGTGTTTTCTTCTTTGATATATTAAGAGTGCACTTCATAAGCCTATGTTTTTTAAAGCAAAGTGACACATCACAGTAAAGTTGGGGGCCCAACAGAAGAGAAAGGGATGGAAGGTGCAGACAGATGGGAGAACTGGTAACAACTGTGTGTTTCTTAATGTGAACAATATTCAGATACAAGTTGAGATGAACTGCTGTTTCACAAAACCATTGCCTATAGGTAAAGAAATAACTCACAGAATTTAACAGAGAAGTTCACATTTACAGAACTTGTTTTATCATAAGAAGTTTATGACGTTTTATCATAAGCATCATCATAAGTTTTATGGTATATATCCAGGATATTTCTTTCACTTTAAAACAGGGGTGCCGTTGTAAGGAGCTAAATAATCTCAACTGGGAAAAAAAGGTGTAGAATATACCTTTCCTTAGCCGGAGTGTGCAAAATACGTGGTATGAAGCAAAGGGTTATTTCTTACCAAAAGACAGTCTTGTAATCTGTTTTGTATTTATTTTAAAACTTGAAACTAGTTTCAGGTTTTTAGATTTTTTTTTAAAAAAGCACTTTGAAATTTAAGTTTTCCCTGGGCCAACTGGCTTTGGATGTTTCCGAATGACTTGTTTCCATAGCAAAAGCAAACATATTATGAAGATAATTTTAACACATTTTTAAACATCTCACGTTTGTAGTTACCTGGTTTCAGATGATGGTATCAAATACCTGTCTACATTTCAGCTGAGTCACTCCACAGAAAAGATGGAGAGAAACAATTTGCAACACCCGTACTTCCACTGGTACTGCAAGCACTTTTCAGAGGCGTTTTTTGTTCTTGGTTAAGAAAAGCCCACTGGGTGGAGGCATGGAGCTGAATTTCATCAGGAGACAGCAATTCACAGATTAATACGCGTAAAAAAAGGAAGAGACATTAAGATCAAAAATTAGTAGACTTATTTAATGAAGTCTGTAAGACTTGATCATTATTTGGAGTTGCGCACCTTCCTTAAAACATTCTGATTATAATTTGAAATTGTTTCTCTCATTGTAATCTGTGAAAAACTTTTGTGAACTGCTCAGATGTATCCCTTGTTTTTAATTTTATGCTGTCCAATTACAATTTTGGCCATATTCTGCTCTAGCTTTGTTGGTTATGCAGATAACACTGTAACAGTTATGTATGTATTTACGCTTCCTAATCTACACAGGAGGAAACCCTGAAGTCTTGCAGTACAGAGTCTGCTTTAGTAATTTTTTTGGCTCTTCTGAGAGCTAATTACCAGTTTAACAACATTTTTCTCTTAACAGGGGCACCAAAGCTGAGAAAGGCTAACTGTTCCACAAGCCACTGTAGGTGGCATAACACCTTGTTTTCCACTACATTACATGTTTATCCCATGCTAAATAAGAGACTTGGCCACAACCTCTCAATGTCTCATCTGAACTTGCTGCCCAGGTAATAGCATCAACAAACAACCCTTCTTGCAGCAGAAACTGAGAGCAGTAGCAGAAGCTGACCACAACCCCACAACTTCCTTGGGCTCAGCTTTCTCCTGCAGGTGCTGCCAGCTGTGGCTGCGCATTCTGGTGGCCCCAGTGCCACAGGCAGCTCAAATGCTCTTAGCCTGGTGAACCTTTGCTCCTGGGGACAAACCTGCAATGACACCGAGGCTGTGCGTGCATCCCCCCGCAGCCGTTCAGCTGGAGGAGTTACTTCAACACAGCCAGTTACCTCACAGACTGAACTAGGGCGGTCTGAACAGAAGCAGTCTATGGACAGCTATTTCGTACATGCATAGGGATTTTGAATGGAGCGTTGTGAGGTGCTGGGATTTCTTAAGCTCTGACTACTCTGCTTTCCTGAGCTTTGGACACAGTTTCAGCCCAGGATCTCTGTCTGTCAGCTGTAATGATAGTGACATCTGTTGTTGACTGTTCCTCTGTTGATATATCTCAAAGCAACTTTGTATGAGGTCTGCTCTCTGGAACTGTGTGGGAAGAAAAAACAGTCAAATGAGACCTAGTTAGAGGCTTGACAAATATCCCCATAGCCAGCTCTCGTTAATGGAGGGACAAGTACCACAAGATCAGACTTTGTTGTAATTTTGTCTGTAGATGCCTATTCTGTACTCCCTTCCTGGAAAATGCTTGGAGAAAGTCTCCAGAAGAATTCCAATTAGTAAGTGCAGTCTTAGCAAATATTGACCTGTCTGTGACACAAGTCGGTGCCCTAAGGTTAACCCAAGTGACTCCTGTGCTGCCACAGTGTTGTTACGGCTTTTCTTTGGATGGGTTCACTCAGAAATCTTCAGCCAGGCACAAAGGCAGTCTGAAGCCAAGATATATGCATATTTAAAGCACAAAGCAAAAATTTGTTTGCTAACATATAGGAGATAGCTAGGAGTTAATGAGCTTAGTTAGTCTAAGCATCAGTGTGCCCTTCACCACTGGTATGAAGACTCTTTGCTGAGAGGCTGGCATCAGTCAGGAGAGGGAAGGGCTGGACCCCACCACACATCCTCTGTGCTTCAAGTTGCCATCTGCCACCAGCTGCATCAACCCTGACGACACTGGCAATTTAACCCAATGCTTCACATCTTGTTCCCAACCAAAGAGACCATCCTGGCTAACCTCCCTAATTATTTCCCGTTAGGACTTTAAGCCTTTCTACACTGGTGTTTTCTGTCCTGTATCTTTGAGCTGCTAATGATGCTGTCTCAATAATCCTACCCCTGGGTGAGGCTTTTGTCTTTTCTGTCTCTTTACAGACCTTCTCACAGCACTTTTACCAAAGTTTGAGCCCAGGTTATTCTGCTGTGTCACATGGGAGCTGAGTCTTGGCTGCCCAATCTGCTGCAGAGAGTGGAGGCAGCCTGTGGATGGGGTTATGGAGGAAGGGTTTCAGCCTGTGCACTGACCCAGGGAAAGGTGGACATAAGTTTGTTCCTCTGCAGAACTGAATGAATTGTTTTACTGGTTCTACTCTGCCTCTGCTTTTCACAGCCTGGTGTAAATTACAAAAAGACTGGGAATTTCTTGTTGCTTTAAGTCATTCTTGATCATGAAAGCAGCATTTTCATCCAGGTCAGGGTGTTTTACCTTCAAGCTCAGGAGTGGATCATATGGTGTGGTATCGGGTTCTTCTAGCCCAGGTCCAGGACTCCCGTTTATGCTTACCCCTAACATTCTTATTTGCCCATTCCTCTGGCCTGCCTAGCTCTGAATCGCAGCCCTGTCTTTGAGCACGTCGATTGGTATCTCCAATTTGGTGTCCAGGTCACTAATAAAGATGTTAGACATGACAGGTCCCAGGGCAGACCCTTGTGATAGTCCACTTGTCACCCACTCCAGGTAGCGTCCCATGGCCCTCTGAGTGCAATCATCCAGCAGCTTTTTACCCACCTAGTAACCTGTTTAGTAATCATTTTCTGAATCGGAAATATGCAATATGTATCTCATTTTGCTTTTTCCCCAGGTAATGAGTAGAAATGTTTATTGAAAATTTGGACCCCTCATGATTTTTTTTTAATCAGTTTGTTCCTGAAATATCATTGATAGGATTCCTTTTGTCCTAAATAGACCTTAACTTAGTTTTATTTTCCTCACTGCCAGCTATAGAGTTTCCTTTTTATCCCTTAAATTCCTCTATTGATTTTCTACAATTTCTTATTGACATTCATTTCACTGTCCTTCTTTTTTTCTGCTCTCTTGAATATAAAAAGGATTTTTTTATTAATCTATACAACTCTGTGATATATACATGTAATAAAAATGAAAATGTAGAAGTACTAATTTACATGCATAAATTCAGCTCATTTAGTATTACTGAAAATAATGAGCATCATAAAAGAGGCAGTGATACTCCACATAAAAATAGTAATAGCTGTTATACTTTTAACACCTAACAATCCTGAAGTACAAGAATATTTTCGAGAGTATTTTCCACTGTTTTCTAAAACCCCCTATGTCACCCCGGAGAGCTCTAAACATACAGTATCTAGGGGAAAAAAGAGGCCTTTCCACTGAGGATTTGAAAACCAATGTCATCCACTGTACTGAGATTATTCTAAAAATCTTTTATAATTATTTTGGAAATAATTTAATTCAGCTCAGTAATATTAGGTCTTATCCTTCATCCTGACAGATGACGAGTTATATCACAGAATAATAAATTTTTGTAGCTTAGTTCCAGTGATAAGGGTTTGATTCTATTGGTTATGTGCAAAACAAACAGTGAGAAGGCAGTATGCTTATAATACTGCAAAAGATACAGTGCTACCCTGGTGTACACTTCCTATTGAGGGATCTTTCAATTTTAGCAGAAATAATATAAGGTTATTGCAATATGAGGCTGTAAAATAGATAGATGGCTTGTTTATGATATCTGCTACTTGTATCTTACAGTTTTACGACGAGTGAAGCCAGTCCAGAAATTTACAAGAAAAAGTGCCCTTGTACATTTATGCAGATTTTTTCCTGACTGCTCTTCTCCTGAGACAAAATGTGTGTTATACATAAACTGTGGCAACTTACAAATTTGACTTTTCTCATGAGTTTTGTACATAAATGGATGTTTTCCAAGTGAACTCATCACCAAGAACTTGTTTACATAATTTGATTGACAAATACCTCAATACAATCACTAATACACCATGGAAGAATTCCTGCGGAAAAGCATAATTGAAGGGATTATTTTGTTTGCTGGAGCTCTAGCAGTATTCTAACAACAACAGTGCATGTAGGACAGGGAATATTTTACATAAAGGCAAGCATTTTTTAAACGTCAGGTTGCAGTCCGGATGCCTTTTGATAACACATTCCTGGTAGACCACTGAATTTGAATTGTAGGGACTGCAGTTTCTTTGACACGCACTCAGGATAGTTGTGCGTCTTTGTGGTTCGAATTCATAGGTTAGAGCTGTACCTGAGGAAGTAAAGTAGCAACTCATGCGGAGCTGGAGCAAAGCACGGCGAAGAGGGCCCACCCAACCTGGCAGCGTAGTGTCCATCATGTGGAGCTCGAAGGGTGGTCTCAGTTTGAATAGGGGAGAGATTAAGATGGTCACCATCTCAGCTCCTTGCTGCAAACTCCTCCTGTCTGCTAACATTGAGGGGTGAACACAGTAATTGGGAACGATGCCTCCTTGGCATGGTTCTCCCCTGAGTGATGTAGATAGTCCTTTTGTCTTTGAGCAGTATCCAGCAGAACCAGCCCACTGGTGGGCAGCAGGAGAGAGCGGGGCAAATAATAAGTGATTCTCCTATCTTCTGCTATATAATTTATTCATCAATGTTTACCAAATGCTCTATGGAAACACATTTCAGCCTGCACATTATGCACAGCTTTCATTCATGGTGCAACTGAATCTGATATTACGTATTTATGTTCTGATTGTTCTACCAAAATGTTTAAAACAGACTGATTGATAGGTAGTAGGTAGCAATGATTTTTTTTCCTGGTGTACCTTCGGAGAACAAATATGAGTATTTTAGGATTATCCATACCATTACATGCTCTACAGTCTTTCACATCTCTGCAGTTTTGACCTGCAGAGAGAGAAGGAGCAAGTAAAAAAGACACTATGTGTGTGTGTGCGTGCACATGTGTGTGTCTTTATAATGAGATGATGTTACATACTTGGCAAATAGCAAAAGCTTTCCATTGTCTGATTTTATCCTGCATCCATAAGGTTATTAATTTGTTTTAAGAATGATTAGTTCTGGGGAAGTAATCATGTTCTTTTACACAGACGGATAAAATAAGGTTTTAAAACATATATTAAGAATCACAGAATCACAGAATCACAGAATCACAGAATAGTAGGGGTTGGAAGGGACCTCTGTGGGTCATCTAGTCCAACCCTCCTGTCGAAGTAGGGTCACCTACAGCAAGCTGCACAGGACCTTGTCCAGGCGGGTCTTGAAGATCTCCAGAGAAGGAGACTCCACAACTTCCCTGGGCAGCCTGTTCCAGTGCTCCATCACCCTCAGAGGGAAGAAGTTCTTCCTCATGTTCAGACGGAACTTCCTGTGCCTCAGTTTGTGCCCATTGCCCCTTGTCCTGTCACTGGGCACCACTGAAAAGAGCTACAGAGTTGAAGCCATAGCACTGAAGTATTTGGTCTCCTTCTTTGCCCATCTATTTTGAAGGCTGTTGTTTTTGTTGCAGTACTCGATACTAATAGTGTTCAGATAGTTTTCCTTTTCCTCTAATACTATACTGGTTATATTGTTTCACTACCTGAAAATTGGAAGTAAGATTGCTTCAGCCAGACTTGTCACAGCTTGGAATTGTTCTGCAGGAAATCAGGAAAACTGATGTTCAAGACTGAGGATAACTACTTTTCCACTTTGACCATCATATGAAGAACTAGTCTGAAGCTTTTCTCAGCCTGTCTCAGAGGAAAAGCAAGTGCCAAACAAAAGATAGCCCCTGGGGAACAGAAAAAGAAACCAATAATCTTATGTGATGTTACTAGTAGCTGACCAATTTTCTTGAGCGAATAGAGTATTCTTTTGAAGTCAATATCTTGATTATGCTTCTTGATTTGGCGTTTTACTGGATTCCAAGGTAAAAGAGAAGGAACCTCAAGTTTTTTTCTACTTTTCCTACTGATAGCCCTTTCCCACAGAGCTTCATGGCAATGTTTTGCCCAGAGAGCCTTAAAACAATACTTCTTTTCCAGACTGAACAGCTTTCTTCCTGGTTCCTCTTCAAATCAGCAAAGCCTGCTTTCCTGGCCTCTGCCTTTTTCAGCATGGAGTAAAGAGAAATCTCTAAGTAATGAAGCAGACTCATTTGAAATCGATCCCTGTTACGATTTTAGCTTTGCAATTTACTGGTGTGCAGCCTGATCCTTGCAAAAAAAATGACTGAAAAAACAGTGCTGTGAAGTAACCTCCCTGCCTTCAGTCTCCACTGCCGGCTCCATCAGCCCTCCTCTCTGTAGACACACAGATCAAGAGAAGAGTCTGTAGTGGCTGAAGTCTTCATGTAAGATCAGGCCATTACTCGTAATGAGCAGATTTCAAACAGTGTAGAAATCATACTAGGTAGCAATGCCTTGTGGAGTTAGCATCTTGTTTATCATATTTTGTGTTAACGCAGTATAACAATTATGGTATCTCCCAGAACAAAGTAGCAAAAAATAATTCCATTGGTTTTAAACTCACTAACTATTCTAATGAGAAAATGACATTTTTTCCAAGTTTGTTTTGGTAAAAGAAAATTTTATTTTTATCATAAAGACCTAGTAGTAGTAGTAAAAGTATCCAGATATTTTAATATTTTAAAAATAGGCATACATGTAGGTGTGATAATTAGTCATAATTGAAGCAGCTTGTATTAACTTCATTGTCTTTAGATGATTCCTGGAGTAAAATTTTGATCTATTGAAAGCAATCGGATTTTCACCTGGCATTTCCAGCATGCCAAATTTTCTCCCCCCGTTTCTTTTGTTAACCTTTTTTGCCCCCATTCCAGTCTTTATTTTCTTGAAATGACAGCGTTCAAAGATCTGATCGCAAGACCTGATAGATCTTGTGGACCATAACACTTAATTTTATGTGTCAGTGATTTTCAAGCTGTAAAAGCAAGCTTGCTAGATCTCCAGATGAACATATTTTATTTCTTCTCGCTAGTGTCTGAAGATGGTAACACCAACACCATGCCTCAAGACCTTGCTGTCTCTGTGACAGAGAACACACAGATTTTTCTGACCTCAGAGAAAAATGCAGTCAATTCATGTCGAACCACTGATTTCTCACTACTCCCCGTCTTTTCAAATACCTGCAGCCAGAGACTTCTTCCTCTGCTTGGAAATACCATGTATCGTCAGCGCACAGTACATGCTGTAACAAGCAGAAGTCACCTGCCCTCTGGTGTCGAGGAACGAATGTCTCACCTCAGCTGTGCACCCAGGGCCGTGTCTTTGAAAAGCAAATCTGTTTAGTGGTGTGACAATGGCACAGGAAAGCATTCTGCAGAACCTGCTGCTTTCATACAGCATGCAGAGAGTATTTCAGGGCATTCTGGAAAGAAAGAAATTTCCAAGAACTCCTAGTTTTGATGCTTTCAGTTTAGAGACAGATGAATGAAACTTTCTTGTATCCTTTAGAGAAACGATAAAGTACAATCTTAGCAGAAATCACACGGTTCCAGATCTCCTTTGCACATCCCAGACAAAGTTTTCTTAAGAGAAAGACAAAACATCATTTCAAAGCACTGTCAACGAATGCATAGTCTGAATAAACACGTGTCTCTGCATTCAACCACTAAGTCAATAAAACATTTACAAAACTCAGTTCTAAAAACAAACTGCAAATTTCTACAGAGGAAGCTCAATACTTACGTAGTTACTAATTTTACTACCACATGGGTTTAAATTTACTGGTGGATTTCATGCTAGTCTAAAATGAAGCAGAAGTTCAGTCAAAAATAATAATATGTGTAGATTATTTTTATCCTCTAATCTAATCAGTTTTTACTTATTACAATCCTACTATAGCATACCATTGCATTATGGAGGGCATGGGGTGTGTGTTCTTGTGTTCAGTTGTGGACTACATGAATTTTTCCAGTGATGATTAGAACACTTCAAAAAAAAAAACCCAGACGCACAGGTTGCTGCATAACGATATATTGTCCTGGTTTTTTAAAGTCAGATTTTGTAAGTTCCCTAGAAGTAGTTCATGGAATCTCAGGAACGGGTGGACCACAAACCAGAAATTGGTCTTTACTATTGAACAATCCTCCTTATAGCTGGGGTCTGGATGCTAAAGCCATCAGAAGCAGCTGAGGGTTGGAAACCAGAAGCTACAAATCACGTTGAGGAAGGAGGGAAAGTGAAGAGTCAGGGCAGTATATCAGACCTTTAGCTACATCTTTTGACTAGAAGTCTTTCCAGAAGTATCTCTGTCGAATCAGACTTTTCTTAATGTAGTGGTTTCATAAACAACATTTTGCCCTAATAGAGCAGGCAGGATTTTCTGAGGAAAGGCCATTTGGGTCACCTGGAGCAGGGAAAGTCTCTTCCGGGCAGGACGATTTATTGATGGCCATTCGCATGAGGATGATAAGGAACAGAGTCTAAGGAAGAAGAGCTGGGTATGCTTCAGGAGTTCTTCGTCACAGCAGAAAATAGTCTGGGAAGTCTGGGATTGCTTACAGGGAAACATAATGTATTTTTTTGCAGAAGAAAGGGAAGAGTCAGTTCCCTCATACATCCCTCTGCACTGCTTTACTTAAGACCCTCCTACCATTTGCATGGGCTATTTATCTTTACTAAATGTTTGGGGTATTTTTTTGTTGAAAGACCTTTCTGTGCCACTGTGTGATACTTGACATGTACTCTCTTTTGGTGAAGCTTTTGATTTCTTTTTTTATGGCACCTAGCTGAAACTTCTAGGATCCAAGAACCTCACGCAGTATCAGGAAACACAAGCTGTGGAAGAATTTAGATTTAGGAGACCTGAACTTCTGTGCAACTAATCTGGTTTTATTCTAAACTAGGAAATGCAGACAACATTGCAAGCAAGACATTTACTGCTGAACAATGGTGTCAGGCTTACAGCATTTCTGAAGTTGTCATAATAAGGCTATCTTCAGACCATAAAAAGGGTTTGTTCATTAATGATATATGAAGACTATAAATATAACAATTTCCTACAAGATCTGATTCCATCGGGATCACTGCTAATATGACCTCTTAAAACCCACGGAAGGATTTGTTTGGAACCAAATCCGGAAACTTAATGTTCAAATATTACAATATTGTATTTTAAATGGTTATTATAGCAAGAAATGCTTCTTCTTAAAGGATTTTCTGCTTACATTTCATGGTTCAAATGTTCATGATGGTTTATATTTTCTCTTGAGTTGCATGCATGTGGAGCATTTAAAGAACTACTAAAAAACATGGAAGGCACGTCATATTCGTCACTGCAATAATGCCCTTCCTAAGACGATGTTTTTCTAGGGATAGAACCAGGTCATTGACAAAGAAACCTTGTTTCGCTGTCTGTATTTTTGTAACAAAACTGATTCGGGCCTTCCTCAGACAATTGCTTTCCTTTATGTGGATTCCTCAAATGTAACACATAAGAATAAACAACTCTTAAAAACAATTCTTAGCACAACTTTTGACCTTGCTTAGTAATAAATAGTTGCATTTTTAAAAGATTGATTTTCCTAACATAATGACAGTTCACACATGACTGAGATCAACAGTAATTTTGGTCACTGACTGGGGAACTGCAGGGTTCTTCTGGATGCTGTGCTTTAGGCACAGAAACATAAAACAATTTCTTTCTTACCTTAGAAATGTTTCTTTCTTAGTGAGAGTTCAAATTATGTCAGATTTTGTCACAGAAAATGAACAGAAAAAATATTAGTAACAGAAGTCAATGAGTTGGGAGTGGAGAAGGAACCAATATAAGGCTCAGTAAGTGTTCTTCACAAAAGATACCCTGTTTCTAAATAGGGACTTCACTTTAATTATTTTTGCTTCAGATTTGATCCACTGAATTATGAATTTCTTATAAAAGACAAAAAAAAAAAAAAGTGTCTCACTTCTCCAGAGAAAACAGCATACTGTCTCAAATAATGAGCAGCAGGATTTGTGGAATTGCCTCCTTTGTTGTCATGGAAACAAGTTATGAAAAATTGAACAAAAAAACCTGATGATGCCTCCCACAGCTTTCCTATAACTCTTGGAGTTGTTAATGTTCTTTAGCACAGGTAATTATTTGTAAATACTTTGAAGCAAAAGAAGGAACAATTTGTAAATACTTTGGAGCAAAGGATGGAACAATATGGAGTTTCGTTGAAGAGTAGCTAAATATTTATGTGTGTAACTAGAGCATATTAATACTCATTAACCAACATCCCACAGAATAATATTACAAATTGTAATACCAGTGAAGTTAGTCAAAATTTACCAGTGAAAGCAGTAGGAACAGAATTTGATCCAAGTTCCGAGGAATTATTGTTTCACAAATCCCTGGGAGTTTCCACCATTAGGGATTAATCTCTTGTAATGGTTAACTGACAGTTATTCTAGGACTAAAATCCTCTTTAGCTATTTTGTCCACAAGGTTAGTGTACAAAACTCTTCCAAAAAAAGCCAGTGTACTGTCTCCTACATCAGGAATCACCTGAACTGAATCAAGCATGTATTTTGTTTAAAGTAACTGTTTTGTGGGATCACCCCAGCAAAATACTCTGGGTCAATTGTTCTAGCCAGTTTATATCTATGATCTTAATTACATCTGTAACTGGCTTCTGAAAAAAAATCCTGTAATTTAGGGTTATCCCACAGTTCCTTAACTTTTTTTTTGGTGATTGTCTAGATTTTACTTTGGTAATCATCTAGATTGACTTCTTTATTAAGAAGATATCTTCTATCATCAGGGATGCAACCAAATCAGAGGTGCTTTGCATCCAAAACATAAAGATGTTTTGTGGGCATCAACCCAAATCCTAACTCTGGTTTATTTTTCTTGTTGATTTTTCAAGTAATAGTTCTCTATTGTTGATCACAGGAAGCTTTGTAAGCAAATACTTAACATCCCAGTTCAGTTTTTTCCAATGAAAACCAGCCCCAAACCTCATAGTCTTCTCACCAAGACTACCAAAAAAATCTAATTTATTACAATTGCTATTTTAATAATCTTAAAGGATCTGGAATTTATCCATAGGTTCTTTATAATTATTCTAACAACTACTACTTAAATAGATATCTGCAGCTCAAAAAAATGAAATAAAGGAAGAAAGAGAAGGAATAGAAGTCCAGGCACAACTGCTGGCTTTCTGAAGTTGGTAGTGACACTTCTTTCAAACATCTCTTTCGACAAATTTTAATGTTACGTGTTTTCACTGCCTTACAAACCAATACAGTTAGTAGTACTTAAAAATCAGTTATGATTTACCCCACCTTTTATGACATACCAGAATGTGATGCCCCTTTCTATGTAGTAAATTAATGGTTAGAGCTCTGGATACATAGCTAACGTCTTGGGTTAATTCTCCTCTTCCACTTAAAGTAACACAAATCTAAATTAATATAAATTCTGTGCAAGTCATTTAACACCTTGTTTAGAGGCTGGGGGAAAATACTTTCCAGCTTTTCTGTTGAGGCTGTGCATTCTGCAGAGATTAACTTATGCTTCTCTTAATAGTTAATGAATAGAGTCACGGTGGACCATGATGGTTTGGGTGTTCCCATGTGAATGAGTAATCAAAGATTTTTACTCCTATGACTGATTGCACTTTCCATTATAAAGACTTTGAATATATGGAAGAAGCATTTCTGAGAGGAGGACTGTAGCCACAAGGCACGCCTCTTCTTTCTGAGTGCTGTGCTAGGGTCTGTGCCTTCTGCCTCCTGCCTCCTGATCAGTCTGGGGAGCTGTCTGCTGGCAAGTTTGCACTGACCATCCCAGGCGTCGGATTCATCCCAGCAAATCTGTAAGCAAAGTGCTTAATTTAAAGCTTTTTTTTTTTTTTTAATTGTCACACGTCAAAGAATTAGTGTCCTAGTTCTTAACATAATGTCTGTTTAACGTTCCAAAATCTTTTATTGAATCTGACCCTTAATTTTTTCTACTTATTTTTGCACTGTTAATTGATTATATTACTGTTATATTTCACTACTATTGTTCCCAAAGATACTGTTAGAAAAAGCCTATAACTTGTGGGTTGCTCAGGTACTAAATTAATGATTGCCATAAAAATGAAGTACATAAGAATAGATAAAACAATACAATAAAGTGTATAATTTCTATATCTGAATCTTAAACATAACTTTCATAAACTAAAAATCCATTAAAAGGTGTTCTGAAGCAGTCCATGAGTACAGTATTTCATATTAAAATACAAATGATATTATTAGCAGATCAAATATAGAAACAATAGCACAAAAATAAAACCACTCCGTTCATGTTTTATGAAACTCGTAGGTTATTTAGAAATTAATAAAAAATACACCAAATGTAAAAAAGAAATCAATAAATATCAATAAGAATTTTGTGTTTCTTTCAGAAAAGTCAGGATTTTGCTTTGTAAGGTTCTTCTTTGACTTCACTTTGACTTTATTCTGAGTTGTTCATCCTGATTCAAATCATGCTCAACTTTAACTCTTTGTCATTGAAACCTAAAGCCAGGATTACTTGAAGGACATGTTTCAGTGCTTTCCCTAAATCATACCTTTGCCGAATCTCCTGGTTTAATCACATTGTTTTTCCAGAACCATCTCCTGGATTTGTGTAGTTATGTAAGAGTTTCAGCTGCAAGGTTTTTCTATGTGTCTTCTTTAGTAAGCATCTTGTCTTTATAGAAGCAGATAAAAACTAGAAAATATGACTTTAAAAGCCCATAAAGGCACACATTCCAGAAAACAAATAAAAATAACCTCAGAGAGTTCTTTTTATAGCTGTTCTTTGTGACCTAGCCTGTTTGAGGCTATACCTTCAGTGATTAGGATCAAAATCTCAAGACACACGTAGGAAACAACTATGTTTTTCAAGACAGGTATAATTTTGTTTCAGTGAAAGAAAACAGAAAGCTCCCCAAGTCTTGCACATGGATGTTTTTTTCATTATAAAAGCAAGGAAACAAGATTTTTGTTTAACCTTAAGAAAAATGAAGACATCAGAAGTGCTAATTTAGGTTACATCTGCATATAATTTGCAATTTCCAGACAATTCATAATGGTAGTAAATTTAGATTTTTAAAAGATATTATTTTACCTCAGTCAGCCTGTTTATCCACAAACCAAAATGTGCTTGATTTACGAACACATATAAAATGTTTTAACAGGATAATAATATCGCTAATATTGATAATTTAATAATCAAAAGCTGAATGGCTCAGAAATTTTACATATTTTAGAGATAAAAGGAACAAGGTGGCTTTTAAACATTAACGTGTTTGTTAGGACCATTCTGTGCATAATGTTAAAATACAATACCCACAAGGCCAACCTTTTACTCTCCCATGTTTTTTCTTTCATTGACATAAATTTTTCTGCTATTCTGGAGTGAAATCAATTAAATATATACGTAGACATCGAAATATAAATGTATCTCAGCAATTTCAGCATATGTCAGAGCAGATGAGAAAGATACGTTTAACCACTGGAATATTTACGAAAGCTCATTCTCCACTGTTGGAATTTTCCAGAAGGTTCCCTGGAAGAATTACTGCTTAGGCCTGTATCTGATGTCTTTCTCAGTACCTGCAGTTCTGATTCATCACTAGTTGACATTTTGAATTAAAGATTTTTTTTTTAAATGTATGTTTTTATTCAAGTACTGCTATGTGATATGATGGAAAAATTAATTAAACCCTGGAGACTGTTAGTGCAGTTCTGAAAGTTGGAGGGGATTAATCTCATCCAACTTTCAGTTTCCTAAATTCAGGCACCTAGTCTAAGTTAATTGTTTGGGATCCCTCTGTATCCCATGCAGAAAATAGGTAGTGCCAGACACTGGGTCCTCCTGCTGTAAGCTAAGCGGCTAAGGCAGGACAGATAGTCTGCTTTCTAGCAATACTTCTCACTCTCTCCCACAATTGACTGTGGTGGTGTCTGGATGATGAGTATTAAGCAGCTGATACCTAAGCTTTTATTAGTAAAATGAAGGGCAAAGAATCTGATTTTGTAATGAAGTTCTCATCACCGTAGTATTTCAACAACAGGAAATTCAGATTCTGGTCCCTAAGAGGAGAAGATAAATTATGGAAGGGCCAAGAGAGAACTTGAAAAAGCCTGAAAGGAAATGGAGAAAGAAGAACAGGAAAGCTGTAGCAGAAGAAACAAAATGTGGGACTTATTTGTGTATGCATAAAAACAAGGCAATGTATAAAGAACCACGGAGGAAGAGGCTGTTGGGACAGAGAAGGAGATAGAATTCAGATTTTGTTTTTACAATAGACGTGAATCGTCTCTGACCAGCCTGGCTCACAAACAGTTAAACTGAATTGCTTGAATAACCTATACAGTGACACTTGTTTCCATAAATTATTCACTGAATACCTACAAATAACAAACTCATTTGTTGTAACTGCCTTTCAAGCAAAAAAAGGGTGAAATTTTCAATACATTATTCAAACAGCTGGAGTTCAGATATGTTTTTATGTATGTCAGCCACAAATACACTTGAGGTGTTATTATATGGCAAGTATGATAAACCAGGCATTTCCTTTGCATCAAATGCTATTGATTGCTGAGCTCAGAGAGCCATTGTCTGCTGAAAACGTGGAGTATTTGAGCTTTTGCCAGTTTCTTGTTGCTGAGCAACAGCATTTGTCCCTTCCAGTTTCTTGTGTGTATGTAGCTCGTACATATGGATTAAACTGAATGTAGAATGAAAACTATCTTAACTATTTAATGACCATATAATGTATCACCACTGTTTAAAAAGTAAGAGCTGCCAAGCAATAAATTTTCTGGATTTTCCCACACAGCTTGGGCTGGGCAGAGGAAGAGGCTGCCAGGGAGGAGCCAGAGCAGGGACAGGGAATGGGGAGCCCAGGAGTCCCTGTGCTGGCTGGGCAGGGGCTCAAAGCCAGGGCTCAACCCCACAGACAAACGAGGAAGCGGGGCAGACCCAGAGGTCGTGGCCAGGCCCAAGCAAGGGCCCGGCTAATAAGACAGTATCATGGCGATGGGGTGGGTCCGAGGCCCAGCCAGGATGCCAGGCCAGTGGCAGACATGGCCCCGGGATGGTTGGGCAAGGTCATGGACATGGTGATGGGCTGAGGCTAGGCTGGGACGGGGGCCCACAGGTGGGCCCAGCTTGGTGGGGCCCATGGCCGGGCAGGGCAGGGCTGGGCTGAAGGGGGCTGGAGAGCGGCTTTGCTGCGGCATTGCTGGGGCAGGGGCTGATGGCCCCGGGGGACTGAAATGGGTTCCTGGGCCGGGGACAGGGTCGGGGAGCCCCAGTCCCCCCAAGTCCCTGACAGTGGGGTTGGTAAACATCTTTAGTGTGAGTCACATGTTCTCACTGCAGAGTCTGGATCATTTTATAATACTGAATTTCTGGACAAAAAGTAGACCTTTTATTACATTTTATGCAGTGTCTGCATTTTTTTTATTCCATAATGGATCTGCAAGTGAAAAAATTAGCATTCATTAACAAAGAGCATGTTCCCCAAAGCTTGGACTGTCAGCAGCACTTCACCACCACGGGAAAAATGAGAGCATTTTTGTGAGATCCACAGACAGGTAAAAGTGGGATTCATATGACAGTGCTAAAGATTATTTTGACCTTTTCATCAGTCACTTTGAAATGTCAGATGTTTTCAACTGACTCCACACAGCACCTTTAACTCCATTAAGCACCTGTTCTCTATCTGATATTTAAACTTTTAATAATGAGTTCAAATAGCTGGATATTAACACAACAAAAAGTGATTTCCCTTGTATTTCCAAATGGGAAACCCAAAGGTAAATTCAAGTTCACTTATGTTCAAGTATGTAGTCATCACTGAACCCAGCCTCCAACTCTTTCAGCTCCTATGAGGTCCACAGTACTTAATTAGAGCATTTTTGTGACTTGCTGATGAAGGTCAACAGCAAACGTCTTTAGTGTGATAAGAAACAGTCATGCTGCATTGAGTTGCCCATATCTGAAAGTGTTTTGGACAAACTTTAATTAATGTCTTTTATTCTAGCAGTTCAAACTTACTGGTGTCAGCAATGTAACTTTTGCCTGCCAGCTGAAAAAGTAATTAATAGTAGTACAACAGATGAAGACTTATCTAGAGTCCATCTGATTTCATAACTAAAGAGAAACATTGGCTTAAACTTAAATTTTCAAGAGCTATTACAGTTTTCTGTTAAGAGGTAAGGTTGGCCCAGGAAATGCTGGCCATCATTTTCTCTCTACATTCAGTGCTGTTTGCATCGGTATCTAACTGGTGGCTGCTTGCTCCTTTGAGAATGGTGTTAAGTATACATGAAATGTGTACAGATCCTCCTAGAAGCTATGCTAAGACAAGTGGAGGACACGGAAGTGATTCAAGACAGCCAACACGGCTTCACCAAGGGCAAGTCCTGCCTTACCAATGTAGTGGCTTTCTATGTCGGAGTGACTATATAAGTGGACAAGAGATACGGATGTTGTCTGTCTGGACTTCTGTAAGGCCTTTGACATGATCCCCCACAACATCCTTCTCTCCAAATTGGAGAGAGATAGATTTGATGGGTGGACTGTTTGGTGGATGAGAAATTGATTGATTGGTTGCATCCAGAGTGTAGTGGTCAATGGCTCAAAGTTCAGATGGAGACTAGTGACAAATGATGTCCCTCAAGGGTCCAGATTAGGACCAGTACTGTCTAACATTTTCATCAACGACCTAGACAGTGGGATCGAATGTACCCTCAACAAGTTTGCAGATGACACCAAGATGAGTGGTGTGGTCAACGTGCCTGAGGGATGGGATGCCATCCAGAGGGACCTGAACATGCTCAAGAAGTGAGACCATGTGAAACTCATGAGGTTCAACAAGGCCAAGTGCAAGGTGCTGCATATGGGTTGGGACAATCTCTGGTATCAATACGGGCTGGAGGATGATGGGATTGAGAGCAGCCCTGCCAAGAAGGACATGGGGGTACTGGTAGATGAAAAGCTGAACATCAGACAGCAATGTGTGCTTGCAGCCCAGAAGGCCAACCATATCCTGGGCTGCATCAAAAGAAGAGTGGCCAGCAGGGCAAGGGTGGTGATTCTGCCCCTCAACTTTGCTCTGGTGAGACCTCACCTGGAGTACTGCGTTCAGCTCTGGAGCCCTCAGCACAAGAAAGACATGGACCTGTTGAAGAGGGTCCAGAGGAGGGCAACAAAAATGATCGGAGGGATGGAACACCTCTCTCTTTCTATAAGGAAAGGCTGAGAGAGCTGTGGCTTTTCAGCCCGGAGAAGAGAAGGCTCAAGGGAAATCTCATCATGGTCTTTCAGTACTTAAAGGGGGCTTATAAGAAAGATAGGGATACGCTTTTTAGCAGGGCCTGTTGCTGTTGCCTTTTGCTAACAGGACAAGCGATAATGATTATAAACTAAGAGATGGTAGGTTTAGACTGGATATAAGGTAGAAATTTTTTACAATGAGCATGGTGAAACACCGGAACAGATTGCTTAGAGAGGTAGTGGAGGCCCGATCCCTGGAAACATTCAAAGCCAGGTTGGACGGGGCTCTGAGGAACCTGATCTAGTTGAAGATGTCTCTGCTTACTGCAGGGGGGTGGACTAGACAATCTTTTAATGTGCCTTCCGATCCAAACTATTCTATGGTTCTATGAAATGTAACTTTACAGGATGACTGTCACAGTAAGTAAAATAAGACAAGAAATCTAGTCAGCTGCAAGGTTTTTCTATGAAAATGCCTTTCAGGATCACAAATGATTGCAAAAGAGTGGTATAAAACAGTGTTTAAACAAGTGAAAGAATATGATTTCTGCATGGAAGATCACAGAAACTTATCACTAATATATGAATTATGTACACCTGACTTCCTCAGACCCTCTCTGAACACAAATATATCTTCTTTGGAGGTATCATAGCATCCCAAATCTTTGAACTGTTTCAGACATTCATCACTAATTGTAAAAGTTCCTTCCTTCCTGTTCTAGCCCAATGCCAAGAACAGGCAAGATTTTGATCTGCATCTGTTATCATTTTCTCCAAGGCAAAGAAAGCACACCCAGAGTATCTTCTGGAGAAGGCTGGTAACTGGAAGTAGAGTTTCCAGACTCCCCAGTAAGCCATTTTATGTTACTTTAAGGAATGTGGTTGTTTGGTTTGAATGCACGCTGCTTGAATTCCTAAATTTTAAGGAAACTGTATTTGTCTGGTGACAGGTATGAAAACAGTTATGTTAAAATGACTTATTAAATATTCCTATCTATATGTCCCTAAAAAAAATATTATGATTCTCCTTTTTTCCCTGTAACATACAACGCATATTGCAGAATAAGTGCAGGTATATTATAAGAAGTTTATAAGCAACCATTTCTGTTCACCTAAACAAGTCTGCATTCAGGGTGTCCCAGAATGGAGGTGAGTTGTGCAGGAGTAAATGACACAGCTTATCAAGTGGAAGAACTTGGTACAATAGTATATTCCCTGGCCATTTTGTCTTTTGATTTAATTTCTTAATGTTAAGGGTATTGTGTTCTGAGCTATACTTATATACAAATATAGCCTACAAATGTACTTGGATTTATGTATACATGTATGTATATGAATGTGGTACATACAATGTCAGACCATTCAGTCATGGTCTGGAAATAATTGGCTTCATGATAAGGTTTCATCATAAGCTTTAAACTAAGGTAGTGTCACCAAACAGTACCACAGTACTCAGCATTGGTGAGGCCGCTCCTCGAATACTGTGTTCAGTTTTGGGCCCTTCAATACAAGAAAGACATTGAGTTGCTGGAGCGTGTCCAGAGAAGGACAACAAAGCTGGTGAAGGGTCTAGAGAACAAGTCTTATGAGAAGCGGCTGAGGGAACTGGGTTTGTTAAGTCTAGAGAAAAGGTGGCTTAAGTGAGACCTTATCACTCTCTACAACTACCTGAAAGGGGGTTGTGGCCAGGTGGGTGTTGGTCTCTTCTCCCAAGTAACTAGCAATAAGATGAGAGGAAATGGCCTCCAGTTGCATCAGGGAAGGTTTAGATTGGATAGTAGGAAAAATTTACTGAAAGAGTGGTCAAGGATTGAACAGGCTGCCCAGGGATGTGGTGGAGTCACCATCCCTGGAGGTGTTCAAAAAACATGCAGATGTGACACTTCGGGATATGGTTTAGTAGGTATGGTGGTGTTGGGCTGACAGTTGGACTTGATGATCTTAAAGGTCTTTTCCAAACTTAATGATTCCATGATTCTATGGCTAATCTATTATAGTCTTGCCCCATTAATATAAATTATTAATATATATGATTCAATAGCAGTGATTCTACTCTAATAAATACAGGAAAGCACAAGTGGATGAGACACATTGGGAAATTAAGCTTTGGGGTTGATAGGTTGAAAATCCCAGTAACAGTAAGCCTACTGGTACTTTTACATTTCTGTTAGAGAAATATAAGAAATCTTGCGTCGTGAAAGTAAAATGTGGACATAAGGCTGATCCTAGATAATTCAGATTAATATTATAGCAAAAGATTTCTGAAGAAAAAGTGTATGGCTGCTGAATGAGTCACATCATTTCTTAAGCCAAGGTGTTGGTCTCATCCTCTGATTTTCACAGAGTGATTTTGTGTGCAGTTACCTGCATATCGAGTTCCTTTTTTTAACATTAAGCACTAAACAGCAAGATAAATGGTCTGGAGAAGTACAGAAAGTAACAGGGATACCGATATCATACAAATAATGCAAATACTATAATTCAATATTAATAATGATGAAACAAAATTTTTTGGCTGAAATAATCTCAAATCCTTGTTACATCCTAGAAACAGCAGGAACATTTACCACAGCACAAAACTAATAGACGCTTTCAGTTCTGCCATGTGAGTGTACCAGCAGACTTGCCAAAGCCAACTTTTGTGAAGAAAGTGCTATAGTTGAGTTAGGATTTACCTAGAAAGTTAATGGAATGTACATCTTCCCTCCAGTCCCTCATAGTGATTATTTTGGATCATGCTGCATATATTTCTTGGTCATATGACATAACAGCTCCTCTAAAGCCCCACAGGATCAGTGTTAAAGGTGATGTTGAGTTACTTGTAACAGCATCACCAGTTGTGCAAGAACTGGAATGCCACTTACCTGACACAGTTCATACTTGCAGCCAAAGTCATTTTAATTTTCTCCAGCTGCTCACCAGAATTTGTGCTAAAACAAATAGATTATGCAAAGTTCAAAGCTGTATGTTCAGAAATGCATCCAGTTAATGGTCTTACGAAACTAATATTTACATGGCTTTGCAAAGGCAACTGTTTCATGGCAGTATGAATGGAAGTAATGATCAGTGGTGACTATTATGGTACAGAGTAGGCGTCGTTATTTTAAGAACTTGGACTTTGGTGATAACCTTGCATTTGTAACCAGTGTTATTGATGGAACAGACTAGAAGGAGGCCCCTGCATTTTACTTTGATTTTGGAGACAGTATCATAAATCTCTCTTCATAAACAGAGCAAACTCCAAGCTTGAAAATCTTGACATTGTTTAACTCCCATTACAGCTATAAGAAGGCTATTCTGGAACTGTGCTTCTATGGGAGACCTTCTAAATTCTAACTAAAATCTTTTCACGGCCAGTGTGTTTCTATCTGTTTTTATGCCAACATTGTCCCTTAGATTAAATAGTTCTTATTCTTCCCCCTTGTTTGACTGTATTCCCTCTCAGCTTTTGTTTTGCTAGGCTAAACAAGGCAGGCTCTGTTGACAGATGGTTGGCCAGAACCCAGCCAGGCGAAGCTGACACACCAGCTTCAGAAAGCCAGGAGCAATCACACTTTGCAGGCTACCTCCAGGCTCTAATGCAACCCATCAGAGATTTTCGAGCAAATAAACGTTCTCTTGGGTTGTAGCTGTCTCACTTCTTCCCATTCCCCAATCACCAATACTCCATGAACTAATTTTTTTTTTTTTTAATAATTGTCAGTCAGAAATTCAAAACCTTTTACAGCCATGGGAACCGTAACTGTAGCCTGAGTTGACACAACTGGACTACTTTTGATCTAACCAATTTGAACAACAAAATAAATGAAAGATGAAGGAGTCTGAAGAGAGGGCAGTAAAAAGCTGTCACAGATCCCGAGTTCTTATTTCACTGATTGAAGTATGGTAAATTCCTTGCCATCAGTGTTCTTGCTTCCTCTATGCAAAGTGAGCTTTCCTATATATACGTGTGTGGCAGTCACACTGGTGGCTGCTGTATGTACAAATTTTCCCCTGAACCCGAAAAAGTGCTCTTTGAATGCTTATGAAAACCAGAAGTGTACAGAAATCACTGAAAAATCCTGTTTCCCCATGTCCCTCATTTCTTTAATCTGGACCTGCATACAACAATAAATTTCTCTTTTCAAGCCACAAATGTCATGGCCAAAATTCAAATTAAGGTTCTTTCATGCTGGCAATATAGAAAAGGAATTGCTTGTTTCAGATTTAAAGTTATTCTCCTTCCCCATCTTAAAAATAGTTTGCAGTCATGAAGTGGCTTCTTACCAACAGTGCTGGCTGCTTGACAACATGGCTGAGGTAATCCCTACGTATAGTAGGAACTGGCTGATCTCCAGACTGTAAAATGAATAGGTTGAGCTGTTGAAATAGGCTTTGAAATCTAGTTTCTGTAAATCTTACATGGGAAAAATATGGATTCTGCCACCTATGGATAGTTTTATGACTAGAAAACCTGGTCAAATTTTGCCCCATGTATATGTTTTACTTTTAAAGAAGTCAAAACTAAAAGGATTATTTATCAGGACCAATGATCCATATTTGGCTATCTGTTTCCCTCCCTCCCTCCATCTTGTCGGCAGTTCTTCCCATCCTTTTTTCCTTCCTCCTCCCAGTTCCCTCCTAACCTCCTCTCCCTCACTCCCTCTATCCCTTCCCTCTTTCCTGTCCTCTTCCTATTATCCAGATTTTTCTATTTTATCGCACATTGTGGAATGATTTCTACAAGGCTGTTCAAGTGTTTGCAGGTTTGAATGAATCAGGGACATAATTTTCAGTGCCAAAATAAGTCTAATAGCACATTTTCTTGATTTCTTAGGATATATATCATCTGATTACCTTATGCTGAAATTTTCTGTGTTCAATTTATCAAACTTGCTCTTTTTCAAGATAATTTTTCCTTACTTTTTAATTCCTCCTCTTTTTCTTTGTTTTCTTATTAAAACTGTATTTAAAGGATTTGGAGAAGTACAAGAATTGAGAAGATAAATTCCATTTGACACTACAGACACTTTGCTTATGTGTTACATCATTTTCTCATCTTTCATCCTTCATGTGAGTGAGCATGATTAAATCCTTCAGCATGAACTGAATCTTTGTTGGCTGTGGATGGATTTTTGCCTATTCAAAGTTATCGCAATATGAATAATATATTTATTCATCACATTGCCCTCAACAAAGAATGCTGCTGCACAGAAAAAGAACTTCTACCTTACACAGGAGTCTGCTAACTGGGTTTTTTGCAGCTGTATGAAGTTCCTTTTCAGTAAGTCTAGCTGCAAGAACTGGACGCAAATATATATTATAACCATTATCTTAGTAAACATTCTTAATACCATCAGTTAAAATGCTGCCATTCCAATCAATAAAAATAGTATTCACAGGTATTCAAACAGTAGTCTTTGGTTGTGGAAACTTCAATATCTGCAAGTGTAATTTTAAAATAAACCCCAAATTTATTTTAACAGTTAATGAGCAAGGCATACCTGCAAAATACCTAATGAGTTCACTTTGAAAGCTGAAAGGCTTTAAAATATAACATGACATTTTCACATGTATAAGACATTCATTAAAACATCTCTGCTTGGAATGCCTCAAATGTTCAGAGCACACGTGAGTGTGGCGTAGACTGGTTAAAAGACTAGTGCAGGAAAGGCAACTGCTACTTGTGGAGAGAAAGAGGGAGAGAACAGGGAGAAAACATGGAAGAGGAGACAAGGAAGACAAAATATCCCAATCAAAAAACTTTCCATCAGCATCTTCAGAGCAGTCATAATGAATGGCCGGAGCTGAGTGTCACAAGAAACTGAGACAGATCTACAAAAATTCCATCAAACAGAAGAGCAGTGCTAACCTGCCTGTGTACTGGTTGGCACGGACAGCAAGTGGCTCAGAAGGATTCCTTACATACAGGTATTCACAGTGCCACCACACATTTACTATTCCTCTTTAAAGTTTCTCTTTGCCTGACTGGATTTCCATATGTTGTACTCTGCCTTACTGCCATATGGTGCAATGAAATCTAATAGCTTCTACATAAAGTTGTGTGCAAAGCATTCCTTAATCAGCTGAAGGATCACATTGCAGTCTTCTCAGTGTGAATAGCCCTGTCAGTTTCTGGATGATCATCTAATCTGATTTTTATTTGGTTTACCTTGGCTGTAAACAGATATTGCATACTGACACTGTTTCTTCCCATTTTTTTTTGAGTTGTTCCCTGGAAATCTTCAGCTCTCAAAATAATATTTTTGCTTTGGTTTTTCATTTCATTTTCACTATCTTTTTAATCTTGGTTGTTTAGAATTATAAAATTAACAGTGTGCTAAAGTATTTCAGTACTTGATACTCTCCCACTCTGTGGTTTTAGAATTTTAGTGACCAATTCTTGATCCTTACAATTTTAACACAAACATGTTATTTGAAAAATAAATGAATCTCTGAGAAAATAATGAGGAAATGACTGATCAAATGGAACCATTTATATGTTTCATTTTTGGTATTTTCCTTGCTTTAAAACTTCTTCAGCACAGCTCTGTACACTTTTAATACGCTTATTATCACGCACTTATATGTTAGCACAATAACTTCCTCAAACGGGACAGTGACACATGCTGTCACACAGCCAAGCAAATTTTACAGTAATTCTTGAAGAAATCACTGCTAGAGGCAAAATTCCATCTAGGGGCTTCCTGAAGGTGCTGTAGTTCTGTTTAATGTTCAAAGTGGGTTTGTTGTTTTTCTATACAAGAAGACAAGGTCCTATTCTTGTATGCTAAAATGCCTCTTGAATTTGGCCAGGGACGAAACTGAATCATTAACAAAAACACCTCACATTCAAGTTAATTCTGTTTTGATAATTCAAAGCCAGTATTGAAACACACAAATCTGCTTCGTCTCTCAGAGCATGGGAAAGGAAATATGGCTGGAGTAAAGATGCACATGAGTAGAATGTTCCTGTGCTGTAAATAGTCCTAAATTATTAAGCTTTATGCAACCCTGAAATGGGTTACTGCTATTAGTGGAGGTGGAAAAGATAAAATGACACGGTTTTAGACTTATTTTTTTTAAGTTGCATTCTTTACCTTTCTGTTTAATTGTAACCATGGTGTACAGTGTAGAAAAATATCCATTTCTCATTCCAGCAATTCTGGAGAGGAAAAAGAGTGTTTTATTCCTTCAGACATGAATGTAAAGGAATTTTGCTACTCTTTCTTGTTTAGCATTGATAATTACAAATAGTAATGGGTTTGTTATTATTGATTTTGCTTTTCTGTGCTACCAGGTTTTGCCTATATCTCCCATTCTGAATTGGTTTGCTATACCTCTACCAGTATTTGCTCTATGTTTATATTTCAACTTGTCTCTTTTTCAAGATATACTACTATTATAGTAGGATTACATGCCTAGTGTGACTCACTTGCTATCTTTTTATTGCTAGCTTTTCAGATTTAGTGGAAAGCATATACAAGATGTTCATGTTGCAAAAACAATGTCTTGCTGTGTTTGAAAAGCTTTCTCAAGGAAGATTTTGCAGCTTTTTCTGTAAAGCACAGTGCTTTAGATGTACCTTCTTTCATTTGAAAGTCTCTCCCTTTACCTAAAACTTGGAAAATCAAGACATCATACTCTGTGGGACGTGTCAATTTGAGGTGGTGTATCCTCTTAACATTCAATCCACCAAGAAAATTTTTCTTTCAGTACTACTTGCAGTCACCTCCTAAGATAGTTTTTTCGCTAGCGCAGGACTTTTACAATACAATGTACATTTCAGCTCTTAAAAGTAATGTGGAATCTTTTCCATGGTTTACTTCAGACAGAATTGATTCATTACATTTCATTTGTGTTAAAAAAAGTTATCTCACAAATTTGGCATAATTTAATTCTGCATATCCTCTGCTGCATGTTGTTTTATTTTTCTCAGGTATCTTTTTTTCCTGCTTTCATGATTTGTTCTAATAGATTTCAGAATATTGAAATCAGACTACAGGATATTGAGTCAGTGACTGTCATATCATTTTTATTCCCTGTCCTGGTTTCGGCTGTGATAGAGTTAATTTTCTTCCCAGTAGCTGCTGTGTTTTGGATTCAGTAGGAGAAGAATGTTGACAACACTGATGTTTTTGTTGTTGTTAAGAAATCAAGGACTTTTTTCAGTTTCTCATATTCAGTTAATGAGCAGGTGTGCAGGAGCTGGGAGTGAGCACAGCCAGGCAGATAGCCCAAGCTGGCCTACGGAAATATTCCATGCCATAGACGTCATGCCCAGTTTATAAATGGGGCTTGGCCGGGGAGGCAGGAATCCTTTTTTCTGTGATCTCTAATTCTCTTTTTTTTCTGGGAGTTCAAAGATTTCTGTGAGTTCAGTCTTTTTTTGGGAGTTCCACAAAACTGATTGCTGCTCAGGGACTGCTATATAATTGGTCATCAGGCAGTGAGAAAAAAAAATTGTGTAGTGCATTGCTTGTTTTGCATATTCAATAGCAACAGGAGGAGGACTGGTAGTGTTTTCCTTTGTTGTTTTATTAAACTGTCTTTGTCTAAACCCACGAGTTTTACCTTTTTGTCCATTCTCCTCCCCACCCCTGGGGGGGGGAAGGGAGGGATGAGCTAGCAGCTGTCTGGTGCTTAGTTGCCGGCTGCCAGGTTAAACCACAACATTCCCCCTCTCTAACATTCTGTGCTTTCCAGTTTAACTCCAATTAAACTCAGTAGACCTCACAGACCATATTTTTTTCAGAATCCTGTGATGTAAGTAATCACTGACATCTTTCAGTTTTGGTCTGCTTTAGTTGAATTAGTCCTCTCAGTCAAGAACATTTTATTAGCAGCCATCATATAGACTTTGTGATTGGAAGTGTCATAGGAGAGCACAACTGGCTCCAGAATTCACAGACTGAACTTTGGTCTTTAGATAGCTGGTGCTTGGACTGTTAATTGTTCCGTAAATATCTATTGAGAGATGACTGGGCTATGGACAGATAAGACTGAGCTTAGTGTTGTCTTAAAGATACAAACTTAAATATACAACGTGTATTTGGCAAATAAATGACCATTTTTTTTGATAGAGTGCTTTGAGTGTTAGCAGTTGTTTTTCATGACACCCCACTTCCTGAGTTGTTGAGTTGTTAAGTGACAATTAAAAATGTGGGTTTATATGAAAATACTGTAGTTTGTGGCTTCTGTCTTCCTTTAATGTCCACAAACAAAGTGCATGCACTGGAAAACAATCCATATATACATTCATTACTGTAATAATTCAGGTAGTAGGTATTGCAGTAAAACAATTAGCTCTCCTATTTTGCATACAAGCTCATTTAACCATTTTGGTAATTCTATAGATCATTGAAAGCTTCAAAATCCTGAACTGTTTATTGTAAATGCCAAACCCAACCTAAAGGTTATTTTCCTGTCTACAGTGAATTCTCAGTATGTAAAGAGAAGTGTTTGTCTGAAGTATGAAAACAATTATGAACCAATTTGTCTTCTAATAGCAAGCACTCTGAAATCAGAATTCTCTTTGCTCCCATAAGTATTTGTATACCACAAAAAAATCCCCTGAGGACACTGGAATTACACAACTAGTGCACAGCAGAAAGAGCCTGAGTTCTGAGGAGTAACCTTATACTAAACATTGAAGGAATGCAATACCAGCTAAATTTGAATAAGATGAAAGGGTAGCTTTTGCTAATGGAACTGTGCTGAGGGCTGCTCAATTTGCATAAAAACAAGACAAGGAGCCATGTTAGCTTCATTCCACTGTTTTGGGTTTGTTGGGGTTTTTTTCTTTTAAATCTGGTTTGCCGTATTTTGTGAAGTTGTAAGGTACTAAATACTTTCTGCCAAATTATTAATACCATGAACTTCTAGTGTTGTATTTAGCAGGACTAGAACTTTTAAGAAGTCTGCTCTAAGGTTCTTCCTGCTAAATTTTTTACTTGCAAATAACAGAGAATTTATATTCAGTACTGTCTCCATTTCTATTATATTAGTCAGGGCATTGTACAAAATACCTTCCAGTTGCCTGTTTATAACATGACATTTTCAAATGTTTATTGTGAGTCTAACTGATGGTGACTGTGTTGTATGCATTTCCCAGAGTGGACAAATTTATCTCCAGGAAGAGAGGAAAAATATGAAGCTAGCTTTGCTGTGTATTCCTTAGCAGATGTTGCTATGTGATAGACATTGGTCCACAGGGAAAGCCACAGAAATTTGTTTGTGCGCTTAAACAGTGCTTTATGAGAGACAAGAAATGTTCCTGCTGAGCACTAGATACAATTCAAATTGTGTAGTCTTTGTGGAAAACTGATTCTCACAGATAAATATATAATTAACAAGAAATAAAAGGTGGCACTGATGCCTTAACTTGAGAATATATTGCTCCAGAAACTAAAAGTCAACATGTTCTTAAGAGACAGAGCATTGGTTACATCGCTGCTAAGCACACAGTCTCTGGAAGGAGCTGGCTGCTCTAATGGTTACATCTGGCATCCGGTTTAAAGCCTTTTACAAATTTTGAGTTAGCTGGTTCTTAAAATGCAACGACTGGCTCTTAAAAGTTATACTGATGACTTTTAAGAGAGAAGCTGATGAGCAACTTAAAGTACACAGTTCTGATAATATTCGGTAAAGTATCCGAACTGGGGATATTGAAGTAGACATAATGAAACGTTTTAGAGAAAGAGATGAAAAAGAGCAAGAAATAACGTAGGTTATTTTAGCTAGGTTTTCAAATAGACAATTTTTGTCTGTGCATCTGAGCTGCAACATATCTCAGAACTCCCAATTAATTTTGATAGCAATGCTCTTAATGAAACTCCACAAAGCAAATACATTAAACTTGTTCTAATATTTATTGCACAATCACTAGTCCTTTGCTATCCATAATCTGCCACAGCAGTCACAATCAATTTCTTTGAGATAATCCTGAAATTTAATAGCGAAAGCACCAGGAATTCCCAGGGCCTTTTGCTGAGAGCTCTCTTGCACACAATATCAACATTTAAAATAGAAGTTCTTGTGGAAGTAACTTGAAGGCAGGAGATATGTGGTTGTCTTCGGAGCCTCAGTTTTTATTTTTCTGTACTCAGAAGACAAAAAATTAACTGTGTACTTATGATTATGTAAGATGAAGAAATTACAAAGATAATATTTGTATAAATCTAAATATTCAAAAAGGTAAATTTGAGGTTGAAGATGAATGTTTTGTTATAATTCTTTAAATCTAGATTGAAAACTAGAATGAAAATTGGCTCTTCAATAATGAATTATATTCTGTTTAATAGGTTGGTTTTCTACAGCATTTAGTACTCTTTTCAATGCTTTCCCTTTATTATTACTGTAAAATATCTATTGCTATGAACATTATCCTCAGCTAAGTGGCTCCTTCTGGTGTTGATTGCTGAGCACAGGTCTCACTTGATGCCTTACGTTTTGACATCTAGTTTAGCCCTAGGAATCTGATTTTGGTAGCTCCTTGTTTCTAATCCACCTGGGATCATTCTAGCCAGTTCCACTTCTCTGAAGACAGCTCATACTGCTTTATTCCAGCTAATGCAGCACGCTAAGTAAACCACTGAGACCATTACATTGGAACATAGTCCTTCAAATTTATATCCCCAGTACTCAGAAATCTGTTTTACAGAAAAAAAAATCTTCATAGCAGAAGAACAACAGCTTCTACTTGTTATTTTCATTGTGCTTAGATGTGTTGAATTCCCTGATTTAGTGATTTTAGAGTTCTGTTTACTTTGCACTGGAGGAGCAATTCCACTGCTCAGGCACTCAATGCTATTAATTAGCAATAATGAATATAACCATGAACATTAGAGCCAGATAAATGCCTCCTACCATTTTAATTATCTTAAAAGTGACACAAAAGAAAGATGGACCTATTTATTTAACAACTGAAAGAGAAAACATTTGTCTGTCAGCCACATATAGCCTTTGCATCTTTGCTAACAATACCAAATTACGTAGTTAAAATAGGCTGTGAAAAGCAAATGCAAGTAGTGAGAATTTTTATACTAAAAATGCAGTGAAGTACTTTCATTTACTATGGTTTAGTTCATTAGCCACAAATTTTTCCCATCATATATAGCAAGCTCAGTTATTCTTAAGTAGCTTGCTTTACAATGCTTCCATTAGAATAAAAGGAGGAAGATCTAGATTACTCTTTTCTTCAAAAAATCTCTCGTAGCTAGACAGAATATAGACTGTTGATCTCATTATTAAATACCAATTTCCGAGGCTTTAACTATGAACTTTCACTATGGGTTTGTTAAATTTCACAATATATTGCCTGTCAGAGTAAAACTCAATACCAATTTAACTAGGCATTTTGCTTAAAAGACCTCTTTGATTCTGGATGGGATATGAGCTATCTATATTACAGGTGTTATTTTAACTATTGCTAGTTAACATAAGCAGTATCTTAACCACCTTTTGAATTTTTTTAGCCTATATTTTTACCAAAACTTGGCTTGTGTTCTGCTGCTTAAGGATGGGACATGTTTAGGAGAAGAAGATTGAAACGTGGAGAAGATTTGGGACACATACAGCCCTAAATGTGTATCTACCCATATCTGAGAAAAGCAAGCAGAATTATGAGTAAGCTAGTTGTTGTCTGCTTTTGAGTCATGGTCGTGTTATTGCTGTTTGAGATGCAGGTTGGCCACTTGTGAAGGCATCAAAACTGTGTCTTGAGAACAGAAACATTTGTTGGGAAATGGAACTTAGACAGCTCTTGTACACTGTGGAGATACCATTCAACACGTGCTACTTCCAGGAACCAAGTAAATTGAGGTAATGCTTAGAAAGAGTTTGATTCTCTAATACCACAAGATTAATGTCAGTCACATTTGTACCACCGAGGCGTGGCAATGAGAGTACTCCTCAGCTTGAAGTCCCTAGGGTAGTTCTGCTGCTTGCTGCTCAACAACTAAATTGTTTAACCAACAGAAAATGAATGAAAACTGACTAAGAGTTATTGATCTGTATGGGTTATCTCCAGTAGACACGAACATGCACAGAAAAAAAATCAGTAAAGAAAATGACACACTCACTATCCCTTGACCCCTCTTACTGAGAAAAGTTGCACCTATTAAGGCTATTTTTCAAACCAGGATTCTTCTCAGAGGTCAATACCAGTATTTGCACGTCTTTTGAAATTGAAATAGTTTCTGTATCAGCAAGCAGTGGAGCAGGGACAGGAGGAAGGAATGGCTGTCAGGACAAGGGAGGATGTGATGCATAGCTAGCAGAGCACAAGCAGACCAGTAGCCATGGGATACCCAGCAGGCAGCATCACTCAACAGAGATGAGTATGTCTTGTGCCAGCGGACAGTGGAGCAAGGACCCCATCTCTGCAGCAACTCATGGAACATATTGTGGCCTAACAGTTCATCCTTGGCAGTGGCTAAAACAGTGAATGAGAGGAGCGAGGCAAGACATGACCAAGACAAGCCAGCAAGGAGGTAAGGCACCACTGCAGGAGCGGCTGACGGAGCAGAAGACAGCACGAAGCCCAGTGCTGGAAGAGTCAGCTGTGTGAGGGACAGCCAGCCGAACAAGGAGCTGTGCAGAACCATTTCCCCACAGCTCATCCCTGCAGTTGCTACCAGACCTTGCTTCCCCACAATGCTTAACGATTATAACTGCAGAAACCAGCTGGCCTAGGTAGCTGGTTTCCCCAAGAGAAAAGGAACTCAAATTGTTACAGTTACCTTTCAGGAATTACAACTCTGCTTATCTACCTTGTTAAGACTGTTCTCCCTGCAATAAAAAGATGAACATATATCTGTTATTCTGCACAGTAAAGATCTTTATGGGTGGCAGGCAGTTGCAATAAATAGCAATTTTTTTAAAGTAGGATTTCACTGTGATGTTTTAAGTGTTCACGCTGATGCTCTGCCTACAAACTATGGTTCAGGCTTTACAGTTCTCCGGTGCTTTACACGCATGCTCATACTACTTCATACTGTTGACGGTTACTTACGGGACAGTTTAAATACAGATCATGTTTACTTTTCATAAAACACTGTGGACTCTATTCTGCCATGGAATTTTGCCATCAAGTTGCATAAGAGCAGAAATGGGTCTGGGTAAGACAGGGGGGGATAATACTCAGGAAAATGGTAAGCAGACACCTGAAGTTTCTTTAAACATTTCTCAGCTGCTGTATTTTACCTTCTTAATTTGATGTGTTTGCTACCAGGTGCTATGGCCCGAGTATTTAACGAAATATTATAGAGGAGAAACCTCTACCACCTAAAGGAGTCTTTAGGAGATCACTGGTACTATTAGAGGGAGCAGATGCTGACTGAAAAACAGGGAATTTACCTACTTCAGAATTACCTATGTCGGCTGGCTTACAGATCTGAAATTGTGAATGAGTAAAATATTATGAAAAGTGCTCAGTGTCAGTCTACTGAAGAAGGGACATCACCTACTGTCAATATATCCTTGCCAGAATTATCAAGTCTTTTTGCTCATAAAAACTTGTTTCACTGGCAGTAGCTCAGAGAATAAGTTTTTCATGTATTTGTAGATACACAGCAGAATTTATACAAATAAGTGTAGTGGAGGTAGAAAAATTGTATCTGAATACAGAGGTGGATAGGAACCAGGATGTCCAGCCCCCCCCCCCAATAAATATATTATGGAATTTTCTGTGAAACAAAAATGAAAATTAAAAATTTAAAACATTTTACATAAACCTTCATTTGTGATTTGGAGACTTCAGAACTTAAACTAAAATAATTTTTACAGACAAAAAGTTAATTTGGAAAGAAAAAAAAACCTTTTCATGCAGAAATACTCTGTGGTGGATTGACCTTGGCTGGATGCCAGGTGCAAACCAAAGCCACTCTATCACTGCTGTCCTCAGCTGGGCAGGGGGAGAAAAATACAAAAAAAGGCTCGTGGGTTGAGAGAAGGACAAGAAGAGATCAGTAAGCAGTCACCATCACAGGCAAAATAGACTTGACTCAGGGAAATTAATTTATTTCCAATCAAATCAGAGTAGGATAATTAGAAATAAAACTAAATCTTAAAGCACCTTCCTCCCACCCCTCCCTTCTTCTGGGCTCAACTGAATTCTTGTTTTCTCTACCTCCCCCCTGCCCCAGTGGCAGAGGGGAGACAGGGAATGGGGGTTGCAGTCAGTACATCACACTTTGACTCTGCTGCTCCTTTGTCCTCACTTTCTTCCCTTGCTCCAGCAGGAGACAGTCCTCCATGAACTTCTCCAAACGTGGGTCCTTCCCATCGGCTGTAGTTCTTTATGAACTGCTGCAACATGGGTCCTTTCCATGGGGTGCAGTCCTTCGGAACAGACTGTTCCAGCATGGGTCACCCATGGGCTTACAAGTTCTGCCAGCAAACCTGCTCCACCATGGACCTCCATGGGCTGCAGGGGCACAGCCTGCCTCACCATGGTCTGCTCCATGGGCTGCAGGGGAATCTGCTCCGGCACCTGGAGCACCTCCTCCCTCTCCTTTTTCACTGATCTTGGTGTCTGCAGACTTGATTCTCTCAAAAGTTCTCACTTCTCTTTTCTGGCAGCTGCTGCCCAGCAGTTTTTTTTTCCCTTCTTAAATGTATTATCACAGAGGCACTACCACCATCACTGATGGGCTCAGCCTTGGCCAGTGACGGGTCCATCTTGCAGGTGGCTGGCATTTGCTCTGTCGGACACAGGGGAAGCTTCTAGCAGCTTCTAACAGAAGCCACCCCCTTTAGCCCCTGTGCTACCAAAATCTTGCCATGCAAACCCAATACATGCTCAGAAATATGGCATAGTACATTACAGAAATTCTGCATTTGGTTTTTAAACTAGATAACTTTTTCCAGACATGTTTTTCTAAGTGTTTCTTTTTTAGTGTAACTACCATGATTACTAAAATTTTCCTTAAAAAATAAAAGTATCTGCTATAATTAAGTAAACCAGTCCAATGTGATGCCTGAATTGACCTGTGATATTTAGTATGCTGGGTTACGGAAGATGTCAGAGTAGAAAATGCATAGACTGATGTTCTCAGGCCTTATTCTCGTCTTACATACACCAAGCTGCTATTGTCAGTGCAGAAGATCATTATACATTGCAGCAGATTAGGCAAAAATCAGACTATTAAGTATACTAGACAATAACTCTAATCACATTCTATTGTTAAGTTACACAGAACAATTAATTGTAAAAAGTTATTTATGTTTGCTTTGAAAGTACTCTTTGTACCATTAAAAACAGATCAGAACTACATCTTATAGTTAGCCATTTTATTTGTCTTTACTTGCTTATGAAAAGATAACAAGATTTGCAATGATAACACTAATTCAGTTAGTAGTGTATCAGTTTCAGGAGCACAACTCAATTTTGTAAGCACTGGGGATTTGTGATTCTCTTATAAATCAACAGTATTTTTCAGTATAGAAAAGCTGCTGCTGTCAGCTGCCCAAAATTGCTATAACCCATTGAAGTCAGTGGAAATATGGTCATATAAAACAGCTGACAGCGGGATCAGAAGATTCAGCTTCAGAACCAATTGAAACAATCAGAACTGCCTGCATGAAATAGCTATGAAAATTGAGTGCAATGTAAACACTACTTAGGCATGAGGTGGAACAACTTCAGAAAAAAAAAAAACCAACCCAAAGATGTGTGGATATAATTAGAATCCTTAGAAAAATATCAGGAAAGAGAGTGAGAAATACAATAGTTGAACTAAAATAGAAAGAAAACACAATAGTAAATTCTGGGTTAATGTAATAGCTACAAAACAGTGAATGTGACAAGCAGCAAATAGATCTGAACCATGAAGACTCTGACACAACAGTGGCTAAGGCATGGCTGTCTCCTTCCTTTCATCTGGTCACAGTTTAATTTGCTCGGATACTTGTCTTAACCATGTGCACTATTACTCCTCTTGTATGTGTTTCCAAGAAAACTGAACTAGTATCTCTGATACATTTCTAATTTCTAATTCTAATTTCTAATTGTAATCAATACATTACTTGCAATGGGTATTTTTGTTTGTCTTCTTCAGTCGTCATGCATTTTCCATCGCAGGCCTTGCTGGATCCTGAAAATCAACTGAATTTTCTGATTTTCCATTACCTATGGAACTGTAATTTTGTGTGATAGATATTCAATATTAATCTCTTTAAAATAACTTCCATTATGCTTACATAACTGTAAAATGAACAAAACTTTACCTTCTGCTTTTTGGCATATAATAAATCCAGTTAATGAACCTAATTTCACTTTTGCGCTAGCAGGAGAAGGTCCAGGTTAAGTAAAGGAGAGATTGTATGAATTCCATCTGAGTTAATGAAGCTGATGTGCTAGTTAGCAGAAAATTATTGTTAATTACTAAGGGTCAACCTCTGAATGAAAAAAAGATATTACATACAATGAAAACCTTTTCAAAACAAGGATGGTGTGAAATGCAGTTTGCAGTACTGATAAAATAGCATTGAACTGTAAGAAATAGACATCATAAAACCCTTGTTCTCTGGTTTCATCTATTTTGACAGATCAAAAGTCTACATCAAGTCCACTGAATCCGTAAATACAAAATATTACTTGATCCAATGTCATTTTAGTGTATAGTATTGCAAGACTTCTTTAGATGGATTCCTGAGCCTGTGCTGAACCTTAAGGAGTGACTGCCTGGGTTTTTTCTCCATCTAATTCCCTGACACATAGGAACTTTTCACAGCTGCAAGTGCATTAGCTTCAGTACATTTTGGATTCATATCTTCGAACAGAGGGGAGAGAGGACTGCATGTAATTTCAACCATCTAAAAGTTAAGTTTCCAATCCAAATTGCCTGTCTACGTTCTTTCTATTGCAAGACAGACAGAAATGCACTCTCACCTGGTAATCATCTGACAATTTTAAGGAACATGTCTTAGGATCTAGTGAATCTTAAGAATAATTTACCTATTTTTTTTTTAATGCAATAAATGCTCTTTCCTGTAGAGATGTCATATACAACCACAGTAAACTCCACCAATGTAAGAGACATCACTATTGCTAGACAGGAAAAGGCAGAATCCTCTCCTGTTCGAGAAAGAAAATGGTAGATGAAATATATTCAGGTGTAAGCATAGAAGAGTAAGGTAATATTTGGTGATTGATAAATTATTAACTTCAGATCTTGCTAGGTAAAAAGAAGCATGGAAAAATCTGTCTCTACGGAGCAAGACACTCGTTACAGATGAAAGCTACAGAAACACAATAGCAAACACCATGAAACAGTTTAGCCCTCTTGGGTGAGCAGGTGCAGGTGAGACTGTAAAGATGCAAATCACCTCCTCCACAAAGAACAAGGAAGAAGAAAGCACCACAGACAAGAAAATTTTTCAGACTACCCTGCCTGAAATGTTAAAAAAACTTACATTGTTATTCAAAGAACTACCCGTACTTTTAGTCTTTTCTGCTTTTAATTGGTTCTGGACTTTGAAAGAACTGCAAGTGTGCTGCAAAACACACAACAGATAAAGAAGGAGTGTATCAAACTACAAAGTGTAGTGATTATCAATTATACTGACTGAAAAGAGGAAACAGAATGAAAGGAAGTCTGCATTGATTGAATACTACAAAGACACATTGCTGGCTCCAGTTAATGGAGTTATTTAGGAAACTGTGGGTTCTACTCCCCAAAGTAACTTCTCATAATTAATTTATTGTATTCTATTGCTTCTGAAATCCATTAAGAAAGAATGCTGTGACGTGGAAACCTACATTGTTGGCTCTTAAATGAAGACTGCAATGCTATTCCTAACCACAGAGGAATTTATTTGGAAATTATATGAAATAGGAACAAGGATAAATATAACACAATGTTGTACAAGCAGTTTTAATACAAAAATAGAGTGATAGAAAAATGCCATTGAAAAGCTTTTCTGTCTTTTTGCCCAAACAAGACATAATAGCTTTTGGGAGCAATCATGGAAATTTTTTATATCTGCATGTGACTGAGTGTTCTAAGCTAGACATGTAAAGGAGCTGGTACATATATTATATACTGACTTGTATAACCAGTGTACTGTAGGTCATATGCTAAACCAAATAGTGAAGATGGAGGAAAGCATATTCATTCAAACACCAGCACAAGGTGCGTTCTAAGATTCAAAAATAATTGTTCATGAAAATAATCTTTTTATTCTCTGTGCTCTAGTATATTCTGAAAATTCTGCTAAATCAGAATTTCCCTAGTTAGTGGAGTCAACAGAAGTTTTTCTTTAAACATCTCAGAGCCCAGAAGCCAAGATTTCAAGAACTGTAACCGGATCCTCACATTTAAAATTAATATGTATAAACATATGTGGATTAAGAGTTCTGAAATTGCATCATACTCATAAACTTCACAAATTCAGGAATCACTCGAAGCACAGGCTTATAGAAGGTTATGAAAATGCTTTTAGAATAGAACTGCATAAAGGAGAACACATAATTCACTCTGTTTAGTGTATCATTATGAACAGAAGTAGCTTCCAAAGTAGTAGAAGTGGGTAATTAATATAGAATGTATATATAGATGCTGATGAATTTGTTCTTTATTTTCTTAAACAGAGAAACTAAGTAATTCAAAGTTGTCAAATTAAAAGAGGAATTCTTTAACTTCTTCAGGAATTCATATTTGACATTAGCAATGGACAACCACACAGAAACACATTTCATGATTAAACTTTCTTGTCTAAACATAGGAGCCAGAATAATTTTTCTGACCAATAATACAATGCGTCTTTGACATAGTTCAATTACTCATGTTGCCCATCTGATAGCATGCTATACTTCACACAGATTTATATTCCTCCATAGATGATAGGCTCTATCTTATGGCTGTAATTATGACAGGTGCTTTCCCTCAATCCTGTACTGAGCTGAGCCATCGTGGCCCACGCAGATTTGTCTGTGCCATGCCTGCTGGAAGACTTCTGGGATTTCCAGTGCTCCAGGAGCCATGCACACCCATGAAGAGCAGGCCAGAAGACAGACACTTCATTGGGTCCTGTCACTGGGTGCTCTTGATGCTATGGATCATGCCTGCTTCAGTCCAGTCCCAGGAGCTGGCATCAAACAACCCATACTGCGCTGCACCACAGGCTCAGAGAGGTGTCAGGGGAGCTGGAGACAGTCCCTATTCATCACAGAGATGTGAGGACATCGTGCGTGACTGTAGTTGGTGACCTAGGGCCTGACATCCATGACAGAGCAGCTGGTGAAGGATGCTGGCTGCAATCAGCAGCCCAACAGTGTCTTGACAAGCTGGACACCATGTGAATGCCAACAGAGCCATGGGGGACATGTAACAAGGAGCTGTAGAGCAGGTATTCCTGACAGGCTGCCCTCCCAGAAACATTCACAACATGTAGGGAATGGCCTAAATGAGCACTGTAGACACACGAGGCTCAGACTGCTCTCCAGTGCATTCTGCAAAGCGAGGAAGATGACCACGCTCTCTCCTTACCAGATTCAAGTACAGCTTTATAATCTTGCATAATATAAAAACCCTAGAAGAACCTGTGCGTATGGGACACTGGACTTGTCCAGACTTATTTGTGCCGAAAGTAGAACTCACCAAGGGTCGGGAGGGAGTAGTGGGGTTTCAGTCTGAGCAACATCTTGAACCACATGCTTATCTTCACAAGACTTGAGCCACATCTTGTGAGATTTGAGCATCGTGCTTACCTGCGAAACCAACAGGATGAGTTGCAGTGTAATGCTCAAACTGACTGAGTGACACCCGGGGCAAGGACTTGCAGCGCAATGTTGTGTCAGCAAAGCCAGCTAGACCCCCTGTACATCTGTATCAAGTTCCCTGCCTCTGTGCTGAACCATTGAACCCCACCAAAGTTCCATAATTGGCAACCCATGCTAAGAGCAAGTTGGCACACAATAATTGGCTTAGTCCCACCTCCTTAAGAGTGTAAATCTGGCATTTAGAATCCTCTGTTTTGAGGATGAGAACTCCAACTAACTGGACCGGTCAATGGGCCTGAACCTTTCTCCTCCCCAGGCAGTGACGCCTCTTTGTTAAGATTCACACCTCTGACCATGTCGAATGATGCCCAGGTGAATTTTAATTTTTGCTTAATTAATTAATTCCTGGTTAGCCTTAGGATATTTAGTGTTAAATGCAGCAAGTAAATCTGTCAACGACAATTCAGAATTTGTTATATCTGTCACCTTAATAAATCAATTACTTTTTCAACTTTGCACAGCTGTTTCAGTGAAAGTCCTTGAGAGGGCTCTGACAGGCAAATGTTGACTCTGATAAGTGGCTACACACACACTCCTTTAGGCATAAACCGTTGACCAAGTCTGGGACTAAGACTGGATCCAGCTGCACCTAAACCCCTTTCTGAGAAGGAGTTTAGAAAGCAAGCGTGTCCTTTCTGAACCTCTTGACTCAACAGGAGGGCCTTCCCCCACACCAGCCACACATCAGGCTCATATTCTTAACTCGTCAGAGGGTTTATTCCCATTGCTGATCATGCTAAAATATTAGACTTCCTGAATAGGTTTCAGACTGATTAAGATACTATCAGACTACCTGATGTATGTTTCCCTGAAATTCTAGACATATTAAATGTAATATAACCAGTGACAATAACAATATTTTATTAATTTTGTGCATTATCAGGTGTATCTACATTTGAAGGATATGTGCAACAGTGTATCTCAAGTCCATTGAAAGTGACACTTTGAAAGTAACACTTTGAAAGAAGAGCTTTATTGCAGAAATACTGATGTATTTTTGTATTAGCAATTTTTTTTTTTATTGAGAGCAACTGGACACTAGGGAATATTCAATGCTTATGCCATAGTTTTAACAATGGCAAATTTATGGTACAAGTCTAACATCTACCAGCTTCTATGGGACAAAGACTGACTCGATAATATGAGGACTGAATGTCAAGCTTTGCCAAGAAATACAGCCATGATCTGAAACCATCTGAAATGGACAGGATATATCTGACTACTCCTAGGTTACACCAAGACTAAAATTTTCAAAAATTGTTGAGTGGGGAGCTTAAGTGTCATTCACTTCCATTACCACACCAAGACAGATTTTGTAAAGGTACTTAATAACCTGAAAACACCAGTAGATACCTAGTGGCACTTTGCAAAGTTTTGCCTCTAGCTGCCCAAATGCCTCTAGGAGTTGGTCCTCATCTGCGCACTTTAGCTTTCAGCTAAGGACTTTTATGTAGTTCCACATCCAATTTTTCAGTGACAGTACTGTTTTAAATAGGCTTCATTCCTCCTCCTGCTTTCCAACAACTCATTTCCAAAGCCACAGTATAACTAAGGAAAATTAGAATTGTGCTTTTTGCAAGCTGTAAAGTTTATAACTCAGATGGTTTGGATTTAAAGTTGAGCCTGACTTGGTTGAGACCCCAGCCTCACAAACAGTTGTGCTGGGGTCTCTGAGGGAGCAGTATCCTGAAGCAGCCATGGCAGGTGGGAAGGGTCAACAATATATTGAAATTGTTGCAGAATATGAACCTTTGTCTTTAGGCCTTATTTATTTTGGTGCTTTCAAAAATGTGTCTCAGCTCTGTTGGTTGTTGCCTGGAAGCTCTCTATGCATCTTTGGATTTGAGGGTGTTTCTGTGTGTATGTGGAAGAGAAAGATTCAGGAGGCAATAAGGACATTTTCAGAGGTATTTCAAAAGGAGTAGAGGCAGTATTTTTTTTTCCTAAACTACATACTGTAAATTCTTTTTTAGCGCACTGCTTACTTGCAGCGTGGCTGCCTACATTTTCTAGTATCCGTAGAAGTATGGATAATCAGGGTACATGGAGGGATGCACGTCAAACACATAACACAAGGCATTATTTTCAGTAAATCATTGTGTCATTCTGTAAATCATTCAGTATGTTTAGCAGCATTTTCATTTAAGCTTGGAAAGATGTAGACTTCTGTAAAATCAGGACTGAATGAGACTTGAGGAAAAGTGTTGCAAAACCTAGCATGTATAAAATAATTTATCATTAAGGAAAGATAATCAATGCTTGTTTAACCTGTTATCACTACTGCTAAGTAGGTAATTCAACAAAAGCGGTTATCTTGCTATTTAAGAGGATAAATTTTGATGAAAGCAATAGATTAAACCATTAAAGCAATGATTAAAGCAATGTAAGAGAGAAACCAATTTTAGTTTATGAAACTCTTATTCCTTCTTGCAATCTCTTCTGTTTGCATCTTTAGGAAATTAGGGTGATGTCTGCATTCTTTTTTTTTTTTAGACTTCACAGGCTCACTAGTTATTGCCCTGATAATTCTGCCTGGTCACATCGGTCATTTTGTGCAAGGATATAACTGAGTGCAGTGCATCATAGAGCTAAAACCTCAGACTTAAGAGAATGAAAAATAACCTTCAGCCTGAGGGAATTCCAAAGACATATGAGCCATACTCTGAAAAGAAAATCAAAATAAAAATTTGAGTGTATGTCATGAATCTGGTTTGTCCTTAGCTGTACAATGAAGAGGAACAGGGTAACTTTTTTTAGCTGCAGCTGGTAGCACATTTCTGAAAGCATGTGTAGCATTAGCAATATGACAAATTCCAATCACTCTTCTTTTGATGTTCAAGGAAACCAGTGTCTGCTTGGAATGAACAAATATGTTGATCTTTATATAGGAATTTAAGATTCTAAGGTGACCCATGCACAAGGTCATTGAGCTGGTTTGTTTGTATAGGCTTAGTTTAAATCAATGCAGTCCCTGCTCAGACACTTTAAACAAGTTACACTGCGTAATTCTAAGCACATTAATTTTGGTCCCTGAGCTGTATAGTCAAAATAAAGCAATGTGAATCTCCCCTAAATCCTTTTGATTTAGGTTGTACTGATTTAAAAAAGCTTCACACAAGGGTAAACTATATGATTTTCAAAGTGATTTTAATTATACAAAAAACAATGTTGTGTCTAAGATTTTGTAAGTATTGGCACCCCTCTAGTAGTAGGTTACACTCATATTAGTGAACAGGGCCAGGCTGTGGCACAGGAAAGGATGCTGCCCTGTTGTCACCCCTGTGGTTCAGCGCTGCGGAGCCTGGCTCTGCCCAGGCTGCTGCCAACTCTCCTGGCAATGCCCGGGCATGCTTTGGGGGATGGCTCAGAGTGGTGGGCAGCACGGAGGAAGATAATCCATTTCCAGGCAAAAAAACAAATATGGCTGTATTGATACAAGCAAGTGCCACACAACTTGTACACAGTGCCAGAGAGTTATGTCCTCTTTTTTTTCGCTAGTGCAGAAGCAAGAGGTAGTCCTGTCTCCTCCCACCTTTCCTCCTTCTCCTTTCAAAATCAGGCACTAATCCAGAATAATTCCTGATGTTTGTCTTTGTCTTAATATAGTGATGTTGTACCATTTAATTACTGGAACCTTATATTTACTTTTGTATATTTAATAATGTAGCAACATTAGTAGTGCCTTTATGTATTAGTATAGTGGTTCAGACAAGGCAACAAACTATTCCAAGATAGTTATTTTAATACAAGTGAAATTGTAGCTGTGATGAAAGCAGAGAGGACTGTATTGCTTTGTGTATATCATTACAGTTAAAGCAATGCTAGACGCACGGTGTATATTATATTGAAAAATGAGGAGGAGGCAGAGTGGTAAGTATTGGAAGAGGTATAGAATGTTACAAACACAATTGTTGGCAAATAGATGATGCTACCTCCTCCCCACACCTTAGACAGTAAATCTTGATCTACCCGAATGCATATTTGTAACCGAAACTCCTACATTCTTTTATTCTATTTACTGTTCAGCACCAGACGTAGTGGTTTTGCCATCAGTGTGGAAGTAGTCATCCTTCAGATTCCATCAGAAGCTCACAAAATAAATTGACAATAAATGTTCTGCTTCCTTTGTAGCTTTACGGCACAACCAGTATTACCATCCTGTCAATAAAATTCATATGCAGTTTCACTGAATTCAGATATACCTGAAGGCTTATCTTCAGCATATTTTTAGCTGAACATATATCTTGCTGCATAAATGTGCAGCTTAAGACTCAAAAAATTTAGGAAGAGATATTTGAAAGAAGATGCCTTTGTACCTATTTGGAAATTTTCTTGGAAAACAAAACTGTAGTCATACAATACTTAACTATCCATATTTTATAGAACCTGGAAACAACTTTCCATTACAATATTGTATATATTTTACCACTCATCTCACACATCAGAATTCCAGGAATTATTAATGTAAGGAACAAATACATTTTCTGGGAAAAAACCTGTGAACTCAGCCTCTTCACAGGACATAAAATCCTTTAGGAGGCTGTAAGGGACCAGCACGTAACAACAACGTGACAGAGGGATTTTCATTTTCTGGTCCTCATTGGAAGGGTTAGCTGTTTTCAGAGACAACTTTCCCATCCCATGGCCAGCATCTACGGGTCCCTTGGCTGACACAATGCACAATTTAGGACAGCCTCCTAGCAGCTTCACTGTCAGTGCTGTGTAGTCCCACTCTGTAACTTCAGGCTATTAGTGGGATTTCTAAGTTTAGAAAACAGTGGACGTGTTTAGATACTGCAGTGATTCATTTGAGTTTTCCTTTAATAGATACTACACATATTTGTTGTGTGTAGACATTAAAAACCCGTGGTCTGCAGCTTCATTTACGTGCATATCATATACAGATGCATGCATACATGTCCTGTGCATGTATAAGGTGTGCATACATATAAGCTTGGCATGCCTTCAAACTTAGGAAGGAGTGATGATGTAAATCATAGGCAGGATGCAAGCTCAGGAGCATATAGAGGGATGTATATTTGTAACTCCTTGTGATAATGATGGTAAATTTAGCCTCCAAACATGTTAAGTTAAAAGTTTATTTTTAAAGTTTTTTAATACAAGGTTGTTTTCATGTCAATAATATATATGAGTGCATAATAAATGTGTAATATATCTTCCAGTGTGCATGGCATATGTGTCTTCATCAATAAATTAAGGCCTTGTTGGTGCCTGTACGTATCTACAAGCATCTATTTGACAGACTTACTGTTTTGCTTTACACAATGTCTAAAAAATGTGTAATTTGGAAACACCTTGTAATAGGAAATTAACTGGTTTATGTGTTGATATGTAATATAAGAAAAAGTAACATAATTTTCTGTGACCAAAATGATTATTCCAGGCATGGAAAAAGGCATTAAATGAATGATCTTAAACACATTTCATTTTACCTGGACAACTTCTAAACCATAAATAAAATAACCTAAATCAAAATAGGCACTTAAAACATTTCTGAGATGAGTTTAATATACATGACTGAAGATAGACAAGGGAATGGATTTTACACTGCAGTATGCAATTTTGTTAAATAAGTGTAACAGGCATTTTTTCATTTAAGTACAGTAAGATCAGAAAATTGGACAATTTTGAAAGAGGATTGTAATATCTGTCTCTGGGGACCAATTATCTTCAACATACCAATAGGATTGCCCTCAATCTTCAAGTCTTTTACATCAAACAAGGCTGAGGTACTAAAAAAGTAATTTTATCCGTCAGGTCCTTAGGTTTTCCACTTCTCAGTGGCACTGTGAAGCTTCACACTTCCTTAATTTCCTAGCACCTCAACCATGAACCTACCCAGGGTCTACCTGGAAATTCTGAGAGTAGTAAAGAACTCTACTACGTCTCTGCCAATTTTGTCACTAACCAAAATAATAATTTCCTGACTCTTCAACTGTTTAATGATTTATTTTCCATGCAGGATTCCTTTTTCAGAATAATATTTTCTGTGTTTTAATCAACATATTTAATATGAAATAAATAATTAAAATAACATCACATGTCAAATTGTACAGCAGTTACATACATACATATTCCATATTTAATATACAAATGGTACGTACCTGTCTTGATAAAAATGAATAACTATATTGTTTTAGAAGGTACATAAAGAAGTGTTAACACGATTGTGCCAGCAATGCAGCTCCATATTACTCCATCAAATATGTCACGACTTACTGTTGGGTTAATACAAAGAAAGAATGGCTGGAAGTGGTTAATTATAATAAGGTTTTATCTGCTCATGACCTCTAGATATCTGCATTACCCTACCAGATAATATTCCCCTGGCATATTAATAAGGTCCTGACTATTTCACCAGTGTTAATTAAAGCTAAATCTTTACCTGAAATTTTCAGGGACTACTGAACTTACATGTAAATTACTTTGAATCTTTAAGGAGAGAGCTTTTATAATTTTCATCAGTATTAATTTCAGCTGTGTTGGAATGGTCCCTTCAGCTGTTTCTGCAGGCATGGTAAGGCAATTCTGTCATGCACAGGACTCAGGCTGTGTTGAAAAGAAATAACAGCTATCTCAAAAGCTGCTAGTTATGGTTTTGCATTTTTGTCACAGTTTCTGGGTTTGATTAATCATATAGCATTAAAATAAATGGACATCACTGCTGTCATTTTTATTGTAACATCAGAAGTTTGTCAGGAGGAAAATTTCATGTTTTTAGTTTCTTGTCATGAGTTGCAGAAAAATTTTTGTGTGTAAACAAATATAGCCCAAGAATTGCAGTCTAAGGTTCACAAAAAATGATGGCTGATCTTGAAAGATGAATATGAGATAAATCCATATATGCTTAGGCACACATATATCTATTCATATCACTGATAAGTTTCCTGCTGTATTGTTTTAAGTACTGCAGGGACAGGACTTAGACATATTGTTTTAAAATAACTAATGCCACAATTTCTATAGTTTTAGAACTTACTCTTGATCTGTAAGAAGGTAAATTTCCTGTCATTTAACATTAGCTAAGTCATCCTGTCACCAGATGACTATTTGCATTATCTGACTCTTCCACTTTAACACCATGTCCCTATAGGCAATTAAATTCCTGAACTATGACTAGGCAAGTGCATTTTCCACTGGACTTTCTTCATTATTATGATGAAGCTTTCATGTTGTATGACAGTGTGGCATACAGTAAAATGCAAATGCTTCAGAAATAAGCTTCTCTTATGCAGCCTCAAAGCCACACCAATGGATCTCTCGAGATGATTTGAAATTCCATTGCATTTAATGAAAATGATCTGTGTATGATTATTAAAACAGAATTTAAAAACATGCTGTAGGATGTTCATACTTCATCAAGCCCAAACTGATTCCAATTAGTTTTCCAGTAGTTTGAGAAACTGAAAAAATATTGCAGTGAAGCAGAAAAACACCTCCATAGGGCAATATGTCTTTCATATCTTAGGATGGGATGAATTGTCCTTCAGAACTGCCTGTTCCTCTCCATTTACTATGTAGGAGGCTAGAAAACTTAGTTATATCATTTTTTTTTAATACAACGATTTTTTATGGTGGTTATTATTAGGGAAGATGAATCCTATTTTAGCATGTTATAAAGGAATTTAGGAGTCCATTAAAGTCTGATGGGAACAAATTCCATCCAAAGCTCAACTCTTACTCAGAAAGTTCTGCCAATATTGTCAGCATTTGTTTCAAGTAATTGGATAGCTCTTGCTTGATGTTTCTATGATACGTATTTCTAAATCTCTAAAAAAAGATGATACCATCAGTTTCACCCTTTTAAGTGTAAATTTCTTTTAATCACCAGACAAAAATTAAGAGATCTTTAGAGTTCACACTAGGAAGCTCAGGAAAGGGGGCTTTTTTCTCCCATGACTTGCAGGATTTCACTTTTTAGGCAGTTTTGCTGACAGACTCCTAAATGAGTGGGTGTTTCAAATGACAACAGCTCGGGACAGGGTAAGCAGCTTGCATAGCAGACACACTTTTTCAGGTCTAGACTGTGTCTAACCCAAAGTCTTTGGTCAGCCATCACAATGTCTACCAAAATGTCTACTGACGTGACTGACTACCAAAAATGCCACTGACATGACTGAGGAAAACTGTTAATAAGCAATTCATTAAAGACAGTCAGAGTTTACAATCCTGGACTAAAATCTTCATGAAAAAAAAGTGGCTCTTATGAGAGGTAGAACAGATATTTTAAAATAAGATACCCAAAAAGTCATCATGAAACCGAAATACACTTAGTGCCACATACTGTATCTGAGCAAAGTGTATTTGCAAAACAGGGTGTCACTGCTTTTCCCTCTAGACTGAAAACTTACAGAGCAATATCATATTCAGTCATAACTATTCTGGTTTCAGCCTTTACCTCTATGTTTTTACTTTACCCTTACTTATTTAGATTTTAAAACATACTTCATATTGCTGGCAGCTGTAAGGAAGGCTAACTGATTTGTCATTCATTTGAATGAAAATCTTGCCAATCAGAAACTACAAGCATGGTTTCAAACAAATATAATTTATACGCCATAAATTTTTTCTTTGCTTTCAAGTATAGATTTGGGGTGAAGGAACTGAGCTACTTCTTAAGCGTTTCTCATTAATGTCATGAACAATTACCAAGCAAAATCAGAAGCTGCTCCATGTTTACATGAGTTCTATTTTTATGATTTGCAAAAAGCGCAAGAAAAGCTTTGGATAATTACTCAGTATCATTCACAGGGATTAAACACATCAGCTTCTCACATTAAAAGATCACAGAAGTGAACATGTTACAGGATTAATTTTTGGAGTCACTTTATGATATTTAAACATATTTAACTAATGTGAAGCAATATTATATTCCCACTTCAAAGGCATTTTTACTTCAGTTACCCAGCCAGGAGTAATCCAGTTAAAAAGAGAAATGCAGTAAAGGAACGCTTTTTTAACATCAAGCTAATAGTGATGTGAAATACTTATCAGTATCAAGAGTCCATGTTTTCTATTTCTCTTTCAGAAAGGGATAATGCAAGTTGAAAGATTTGTACGTAGACAGATGATTAAATGTTCCAGTGCCTGCTCTTGTTTTAATAAAAAAAAGAATTTTCAACTTAAAGTAGTAGTATCTCATCTTAAAAGATGCTCAACAGAAAACCTGGAATTGAACCGATTTGGTTTGGAATGGAATTTAAAAGGGAAGCTGATTGAACTGGGCACAAGTAAGCAGAATGCAGATGCAGTACAACTAGGCAGAAAATGAAAGGCACGCTTCTTGTGTGATGGATGCTCTTTGTCTTACAGGTTGCTTGCACTTGGTAAAGTGTTTGTGTAAAGCAGACTCTGGAATACATTCAGCAGTACACGGCTTTGACATGAAACTTATGTTGAATTTAGCATTCTCTGTAAGGTAACAAAACATTAACCTTGACGGAAGTATAAAGAGATATTTTGAAGCTCTCATCAGCACTTCAGTGCAATGAATTGATCTTCACTGTGTTTTTCCAAGGATGTTTACATGTAAAAGATAAAAGTGGTCCTAGCTGTTGCAGCAAACCGATTCCTTGCTCTGACAGAACTTAAATGTTTGTCAAATTACAAGAAAGATGCCAAATTCTACAGGGTAAAAGGCTTCCAGATAAATGACATTAGTCTTCACGTTGTTTACATATATTCTCCATTATTTTTACAATGCTGTAGAAATGTCTCATGACACAGACTTTGCAGTTAAAATGCCTTTCAGGGCTGTAGCTGTTTCAAATATCCTGTGATGTGAAATTCTGTCAAAAATGGGTCAAGCATGAACGGGAGGTTGGTTCAACAAAAGACAAAGGTTGTTATCATACAGAAAATGAGAGATTCCTTTCACCATGTGGCTGTTTCAATGTAGTAATGGTTTTCACCCTCTTCCACGGATTTTTTCTTTTTTTTTTCAGTTAAAAGGGTTTTGTATAGTTAAATGTAAGAATGTTTGATAATAACGTTTTGTTTATCACTGAAACCATTAATTTAGGCTTCTAAAATGACAGTAGTATTTTTGCATGAATAGTATGTTAGCTTTATAACTCACAGAAAGCAAGAAGGTATGCATGTACATATGTATATACATGCATGTTTCTAGATGTGCATATACGAATATGTTTTTTGTGCATAATCTAGATAGTTGTATTCATGTTCATTTCTATGTCATATAATTCTCATTCCACTTTATTTTCTGCTTCTTTGGGCACATATCAAATCTTCTAATCAGTGGTGTGAATGGTTCAGCTTTGTGGTGACTCTTCTTGAAGGTTACTGTTTTCTCCAAGTACATACAGTCTTGAAAACTATATGAAAAGTAGTATTAGATGTATGGCATAATTTAAAAGCTGGAAAGCTATAAATAGTCCAAGAAAGATTTATGAAGGGATCCTGGTGGCAGGTGCACACAGGCACTTGTTGAAAGAAAACTGTCGTGTAGTTCCTTAATTTAGCAAACTAATAGCATCAGTATGTGTACTAAGGACATTCGCGAGTGCTCCTTATGCTAACAAGCATATAACCTGTGCTTACACTTGCATGTGTGGATAAGGCTTTAAATAGCAAATTATACATACATTAATCATTAACTTACTTCTCACCCTAATAAACTGTATTCTTGAACTACTGGGATATGATTTATGTCCAATATGATGGCATTTCGTATTTAGAACAACAGACTGAGAACCCAAAACTTCTAGCAGTATATGCTTCCTGGTACTGTAAAACAGGATATACTGATATACTTTTCCACAGATGATTTCTTATACTTAATGCTGCACATACTGCCATACAAATCTTTACTGATGCAGTACTTAAAGCATAGTACAGATTTTTTGAGTAAGTGAAAACTGAAGTGAGGAAAATAAGGAAGGCATCTAGGTGGCCATTGGAAGACATTCTTCCTCTTTAACTGCAAAGATAAATTTGTATAAAGGACTAAGGTTCAGAATAGAGGTCTAGTCTGAAGACTTTTACTGAAAATTAGATATGCGACATTTTGTTTACATTTCTTTTCCAAAACTGAGTAACCTAAGGTTTGTGGTTTCCCAAATCAAGACACTTTAATTTTTGATGCCGCTGCTAATTGTAGATGACAAATTTCCCATGTCCCTGGAGATTTGCCTCTCCCTAGACTCCACACAAGAAAGAGCAAGTATAGTAACACAGCTGTGGGCACAAAAATATCCTGATATTAATGAAGTGGGAGGGAGGAGGGTGCTGAGCTTGCTTTCCTCTCTTTCCTTCCCTCCCCAGTTCCCGCTGGACACATAGCAGGAGACTGCCTTTTTGATGGGAGGGAGGGGTACTCCTCTCCTATCAGGGGTCTTCTCTGCCCTTTCCACCCCTCCCTTCCCTCCCACTTTATTGCCCCATTTACATCTCCAGAGCCCTTCCACAGCTTTTCACTGTCTCCGTTAATCTGGTAAATAAGGCCTGGAGTCAGAGCAAAACTGCAGTACTGCAAATATGAGTAGCAAACGAGCCTCTTGTGGGAGAGACTAGCAAACAGGCTCATCTAATTCTTTTTACTCCTTGTCTATAATTGCTGTGCTCTAGAGGCTGCGGCAACACGCATTACTAGTAAGTTTGGATTTTATAACCTCTAAGCTTCAGGAATTTGAATCCATATTTTTCCACGTCTGATGAAGTGCCATAACCACCTGGTGAAGAGGCAGGGTAAGGATGTTTCAGCCTCCCTGTGGAAAGTCTCACATTAAACAAAAAGAAAGCTTTGCTAAGCCTAAAGAAGAAGAGAAAGAGCGTAACTCCTTTAACCCAAACGGAAGAGGGACGTGGGTTTGGCTCCCAGGGCTACCTGCCCGTTTTACCCGCCCATGGACATGAGGCTTACAGAGCACAGGGAAGGGTGACAAAGGCGAGGTGTAGATAAACTCAATCTCACTGGCTTAAAGCTGATTGCATAAGGCAGATTTGAAAATTTATATTAAAAATAAACCTTGAAAGAAAACAAGGAGTCAGAGTTACCAATATATATATTATTCTACATACCATTTTTTAGTTAAAGGCACCATTTTTCTCTTTGAGAACAGAAGTGGATCTTAACAGTGATGCTGAGTCATATTCTGGTACGTGGAAATGAAAAAAAAAGTTGCTCTTGTTAGTGTCCACTGTATGGAGCTGAGAGAAATTTGCCCTTTATGTTTTTAATTGAAAATTTAAGCATCAATCAGTTAAAGGTCAAAATATACATGTACACTTTAAATGAAGAAAACCTTTCATCCAACAATTTCATCCAACACTTTCAAATTCTTGTATCTCAAAAGAGCTAACTACACTGTAGATGCTCAGGGAATTTTATTTTATTTTGTTAACTTGCAAGTGAAATTTTCATGTCAGCAAGTTGTAAGCAGAGAATGTCCAATAAACTACACAGTCAATTTATAAACAAGATTTTCTTCATTCTGATTTAAAAACAAATTTATATCATCTAGATGATTGATGATAGACAAGAATTAGGTTCTTATTTATTTGATACATCTTTTTATTTTTTTTTTCAGGATGTCTGTTTAAAGGTAGCCCTCTTAGTAGGTCTGGCCTATTTGCAAAGGATGGTGGAATAATTTTGAGAAAATTGATCTCATAATTTTTTCTACTTCTACTTATTTGGACGACAAGAAATTTTCTAGTGGATTTTGGTAGCTGTTGCCTTCTCCACTGGTGTTTTCCTGTCAATTCACTTCAGCTGCTGCACGTTTCATTGTATACGACACCTATTCTACTCATTTCATTTTCATAGTTTAGTATCTGCTAAGTATTCTTACAATGATTTCATGGAGAATTCCACATACTCTTTCATCCAAGTCTCAGTCAAGCCCAGGCCCACCTTCACTCTGAAGATGAAATGCTATTGTGTTTATTCTTCCATAGATCATCCTATATGAAAAACAGGTTTTTGCATATTTTGATAAAGAAATGTAATTATATGATTGAATGTTAAGATGGCATTTGACTCTCAGCAGAGTATTTGGGTACCCTGCATATCTTTAGACTATCATAAAGATTGAAATTGATTAGCAGTCAGGTAGTATGGGCAATTCTAGTATACCGACTCGTGTAACCACAAGAAGAGCACAGAGGCTTTGGAAAGATGCTACCTTACAGTTCACAGGACTAAAACACCAGGGTTATCCTTATTGCTTGCTGTGCTGTACCCTGATTTAACAGTGCAAGGGCATGTAACCAGAAAAATACAACATAACCAACACCGCTTCACATCAAACACTAAGGTACAATTCCTTTTAATGCTTGTCAGACAATTCTTATATAAGTAGCAGTATGGAACAGGATAACAGAGCGATCTAAAGAAGCATCCACACAGCTCATCTGGGTTTGTTGCTGACTTGTACCCAATCTAGAAACAGCTTCACCTGTTGATGTGTGGTCAACATCATTGACAATCCCCCAGGTAGATTTGCAGACAGTCCCTGAACAGCGATTGCAGAATGCAGAACTCTAGGATTTCATGGAACACTCAAAAAAATTTGAACTCAGGAATAAGATCAAACTCACAGAAAAAAAAAGTGGTTCCTACCCTCAGCCAACACCTATTTATGAACTCAGCATGACGTCTATGGTATGGAATATTTCCATTGGCCAGCTTGGATCAGCTGCCTGGCTGTGCTCCCTCCCAGCACACCTGCTCATTAGCTGAACATGGGAGACTGGAAAAAGTCCTCAATTTCTTAGCAACAACTAATAACTTAAATGTTATCAACATTCTTCTCCTACTGAATCCAAAACACAGCAGCTACTGGGAAGAAAATTAACTCTATCCCAGTCAAAACCAGGACACCTATTAATTATGAAGATATACTTCCAATATTAATTTAGTTTTAACAAAGAGTATTCACCTGTGGTATTGTATAACTTTCTGGTTTTTCTTAAAAATTTTTTTTGTTTTTTCTTTTTTGTTTTTTCTTCTCAGGTCTACTGAGAAAAGATTTGCTGTTCTTTTAGCTACCATTTTGTAAAAGGCAATGTAGAAAACTATTGACTTCAGTTCGTCTGCCAACGCTTCTTTGTTTTTAGGAGCTTAGGGTAGCAATGCTATAGGGTGACATCCAAGCACAGATGTCCATGAAAATAGGCAGTCATAAAATCTTTAAAGAACAGTCAGTGATAAAAGCAAAGACTTCTTACTTTTATATTACATTCTTCTACAACCCCCAGACTTACTGCTTTAAAGTATTATTATAATGACTACCTAAATGGCTGCCATGAATTTTTGCTGATGAATATAATTACTACAGATGGAATCCTATCTTACAATAAGGTTATTAAGGGTACAGAATGAACCACTCAAAAGTTATGAAATGCCAGATATATTTAACAATGGGACAAAGTAATATCTATTTTTAGCTTAACTGAATTACTGGAATAAGCAGGTAAGGTTTCGCGTACACAAACCTATGACTGAAAGAGTAAGAGGCAACTTCAAGGTAAACAAATTAAGAATCTGTGCAAGAATGAAGGGTTAGCAAATTTTCAGGATGAAAACAAATGAGAATGTACCACACAACACGCAAGTCCCCTGAATTCACAATTTTAAGCTCTGAGCAGAGTTATATAAGCTTTTGTTTCCAGCCTTACCTTTTGAAGCAGATTATTAGAAATTGAACATTGTTTTTTAATTAATAGCTTGTCCTGGTATCTGGACTTGTTTTTATGCCTGCTCCATTACTTATTTAGAAGTAAAATGTAAAAGCAATGAAAGAAATTTCATGGTCCATTTAAAGCACGGAGCCAAATATTTCATTTTCTCTAAAAGACTGTAAAACAGGAAAATCTCAGCTCATATGAATGCAGGGAAGTAAACATTATCAGCATGCGATGGAAATTTAGTAAATTAGACATGTGGAGCTCCAAATCAGTGATTTTTTAATACACTCCTTGGATTTGGTTCCTTAGCCACTCTATTCAATATATTGTCTGATTTTTCGCGTGACTATATGAAAAACACTTCAGGATATTGTATGTGTTTTGTTTAATGGAGGTTTTACAGACCCATTCGGAATCTCACCATAGTACCCATGTTAAAAAAATGCACTTTCATCTGAGGCTCATCTTAATATTTCCGCTGGACGAGAAATACCCTTGCTGTTAAAGAAATGCCTTACAATCCCACAGATTTTTATTTTCCATTTTATCTTGTTTGTCTCAAGCCTATGCTTTTCTCAGCTATGTCAGGAAGCAAGAAATTTCCTTGTTCCTCATCCATCCATTTAATTTAGCTGGTTACCTTTCGCTTTTCATTTTGTGTGTTTGGAGCAATGTCACATAAGCCAGCTGTTCATCCTACAGTGGATTTTTTAGAGCTTGCGTCTGTTTCGAATTTTACTGGCTTGACAGATGTCTATACTCATATTAAGATTAAATTAGCTTCCTGAGACAGTCTATACCTCATACAACCGTTTTGGATTTTTCCACACTCTGCTGTGCCACTACAAGCCTGTCTTTTCCCAAAGAGAAAAGCAATTTTCCATTTCCACATGTGTTAGTATTACATTTTCAGCTATACAGACGTCCATCCACTGGTTCTCACTGCCTTTGGTTTTGAACAGGAAAAAATTTGACAATGCAGCACATTTCCCAGACAGCATAACAGCTTCAGTAAAGCCTTGCCCACACATTAATGAGACGGAGGTCCTGCCTGGGGTGCTGAACATTGGTCCTGAGCCTGCTACTGAAGTCTACCTTCATTTTACTGTTTTATGGATCATCATTCTCTCTTTTGTCTGCATCAGGTCGTAATAATCAGTGATGCACCCACCATACTGTGGGATTACAGTAGGCAAGAGACAAAGTGCTTTTTTTACTTATTTGTGTGCACATCTTCATTTAAGCCATGTTTATTCTATTAAAGGCGACTAGTAGCAGTCTGAAGCCCCTTCAGCAAGCCCAGCTGTACTCTTTTGCAGATGTCTAATATAAAGCCAGGCAGCAGAGTAATTTTGTAGAGGACTAGCTTAATCCTAGCATTGTTTCCCTAAGGATGTGGCATATTTACCCCATTACAGACCTGAAGAATCTGGTTTTGGAAATCATTATGACAGTTTATGCTACTCCCTCACCAAACTGAAGATGAAGAAAAAAGACATCTCTTTTTCAGGGCGAATCATAGACATGGTAAATCTAGTTAAAGGCCTAGAAAATGCCACTCTACATTTACTGCACTTGGGTTCTGTTTTACAGAACTTGGTTTCTGTAATTTTATTTTAGAATTTTAAGCATCTGAGTAATTCTTGAGCTTCAAATACAGATATGCTCTTTAAAGATTTGCATAGCTATTGTATATAGGGTTCCAATTCTGTGGAAATTTCCTTTTAGGACAGATTGAGCTAGCAATACATTTATCTCTACATTCAACTCTTAGCTATATCTTTGTCCGGTTTATATATTTGACAGAAAGCATATTACAGGAAAAACAGGTTTAAGATTAAATACCAAGGCTGAAAAGAAACTTTTTTACTCCCACTCTCTACTTCCATCCTCTGAATGTGATAACTGGGACTCATTCTGCTAGACAGCCTATTAGGTTGGAGATGCAGTGTAATTTTCCTTCCCAGCGCCCCTTTGGCAAATCCCATATTAAGGGACGTGCCATAATTTAGGAAGTTGTTACAAAAGGAGCTGCAACACTACATGTGAGAGACCTGTTCATCACTGGATAGCCCCTCAGTGCTCTCCTATAATAACTTCTGGACTCTTGGTTTAGGAAGGGATCATGCCAACAACCAAAACAGCCACAGGCTAAGGGCATAACTGAAAACTGGCATAAATCTGCTTCAGCCTTGACAGTGAGATCTGTGGTGTGTTACTACACAGGACTGCATGGGGACCTACCCTGGCCTTGCTGCTGGGGTGTGAGCAGTCTTTTACAGCTGCTTATCCACCTTTCCATGAGTACAACTGAAAAGCTATTGGCACAGCTCTGAGTGACATACAAGTCTCTCACTGATTTTTCTTCATTGATGTCTAATGAATGATGTCTTTAATGAATATATGTAATTTCAGAACTTGCAATAAATTGTGGACAGTTTTTGTCTCTTATCCCCCAGGTCTGGCTCCATGCTTTATATGAAATACTGACAGCTTGCAAGCAATATTTTTTCCAGCTCTGAACTTTTACAGAAAAGTCTTGTCTCTATCAGTGTAAATGATTGTGTGTACATATATAAACACACCTATATATACAAATTTGAGACATTCAGTCCATGTAGCATTGTATTTTGTAACTAGTGAAGGAAAAACTGTACAGATTCCTCAGTGGCTCAGATATGATATGACAGATGTTCAGAATACACTTAGTTGTTTGACATTTTAAGACGATTAAACCAAATTTGGTTTTGATTCTAATACTTTAAATTAGCCATGGAGATTACAGACTGCCCTAATTCTCAGTTTTGTAGCAGAGATTCAAAGCAGAAATCCACGTATTTTCAAAATATTAACAACTTGTATGTTGATGCTACTTTTCTATATTCTATTGATGTAATATTGTAAAAAATATTAGAAAAACTGTGAGATTATTTTCAGTGGGAATGAAACAACAAAGTAGATATTTTATCTACAAGATGTGGTTGGCATAATTTTTATTTCTATTTCATTCCTTTTGTACATATACATGGATATTGGGGCATCCACAGCTTCTCTGGGCAACCTGTTCCAGTGCCTGGCCACCCTCATAGCAAAGAATTTCTTCCTAATATCTAATCTAAACCTACCCTCTCTCAGTTTAAAACTGTTACCCCTTGTCCTATCACTACACTCCCTGATAAAGTGTCCCTCCTCATCTTTCCTGTAGGCCCGCTTTAAGTACTGGAAAGCTGCTATAAGGCCTTCACAGAACCTTCTCTTCTGTAGGCTAAACTGCCTCAACTGTCTCAGCCTGTCCTCTTATGGGAGGTTCTTCAGCCCCCTGATTGTCTTCATGGGCCTCCTCTGGGCCTCCTCTGGTCCCACTCAAGCAGGTCCTTGTCTGTCTTTTGCTGGAGCACCAGAGCTGAACACAGGACTCCAGGTGGGGTCTCATGAGAACAGAGCAGAGGGGTAGAATCACCTCCCTTGACCTGCTGGCTACTGTTCTTTTGATGCAGCCCATGAATGTACTTGTATTCTTTTGAAATCATAGAATGATTTATTCTGAAAGGAATCTGTAAAAGTCTTCTAGTTCAACCTTCTCCTCAAAGCAGCTCCAGTCAGACCAGGTTGCTCAGTGCTTTGTCCAGCCAAAGTTGAATATGTCCAAGGATCAAACCTCCACAGCTTCCCGAGCAACCTGTTTCAGTTTCTGACTACTCTCAAAGAGTTTTTCCTTACATTTAAAAGACTTTCACTTACTGCAGCTTATATGTTTTACCTCTTATCTTCCCACTGTGTTACCTTTGAGAAGAATTTGACACTGTCTTCTCTACCCCCTACTATTAAGCAGCAGAAGACAGCAGTAAGGTCTTCCTTTATCCTTCCCTTGTCATGGCTGAAGAGACCCAGCTCTCTCAGCCTATCGCTGTACTTCATGTGCTCCAGCTGCTCACCATTCTGGTAACCCTTCACTGGACGTGTTCCTGTCTGCCAGTGTCTTTTTTGTACTGGGGAGCCACAAACTGTATGTAGCACTCCAGATGGGTGTCACAAGTGCTGAATAAAAAAGTAGAATGGTTCCCCTCTGCCTCCTGGCTGCAATCCTGCCAGCGCAGCCCAAGGGGAAGTCCTCTGCTGGCAGGGCAGATGGCTGACTCGGTTTACAACCATTTTGAAATTAAAATCTTTGTAAATCCATTAAGTAAAATATGCATTGCTTATGTCTTTTAAGCAAACATAGGAAAATACTCAAAGAAAATCACAGAATCACAGAATCACAGAGTCACAGAATCACAGAATCACAGAATCACAGAATGGTAGGGGTTGGAAGGGACCTGTGTGGGTAATCTAGTCCAACCCCCCTGCTGAAGCAGGGTCACCTACAGCAGGCTGCACAGGATCTTGTCCAGGCAGGTCTTGAATATCTCCAGAGAAGGAGACTCCACAACCTCCCTGGGCAGCCTGTTCCAGGGCTCCGTCACCCTCAGAGGGAAGAAGTTCTTCCTCATATTCAGACGGAACTTCCTGTGCTTCAGCTTGTGCCCATTGCTCCTTGTCCTGTCACTGTGCACCACTGAAAAGAGTTTGGCCCCATCTTCCTGACACCCACCCTTGAGATATTTATAAACATTTATTAGGTCCCCTTGCAACCTTCTCTTCTTCAGGCTGAACAAGCCCAGCTCCCTCAGCCTCTCCTCATAGGAGAGATGCTGCAGTCCCCTCATCATCCTCATAGCCCTCCGCTGGACTCTCTCCGGTAGCTCCTCATCTTTCTTGAACTGGGGAGCCCAGAACTGGACAGAGTACTCCAGATCTTCAGTGAAATCACAGCTGTTTACAGCACAGATGTGATGTGTAGCATTGGGCGGCAGCAGCGGGTCACAAGGCCCCTGGTTCAGGTTGGGAGTGTCTTTGTAGAACACGTCTGGATCAGGGACATCCCTGCACTGCCAGCGTTGGAGCGTGTAGTGCGTGCAGTCCTTCTGTTCCAGCGGTTACCCTGTCATGGGGTTGCGAGGAAATACATTCCCTGGTGCTCTTGTCAGGAGCAGGCAGCCTGGATTCACAGCGCGTGCTGCCAGGCAGTAGATGTTTAATTATTTGTATACTTCAACTTTTTGTTAAATGTCCAATCTGGACTGCAAAAATATATGTGAAATTCATGATATCCATAAAGATTACACTCTGTAGTGAGAGGACACTTGTGTATAATTTATTAATAGTTAATAAATTATTGATACTAGCTATAAGGGCATAACATGGGCTTTTAGTGAAGCTGTGATGGAATCTTGCTGTGGTTTCAGAGGTCTTATACTGAGCCACAAACTAGACTCCTGTTATGGGCCGAACCTCACTACTTAAACTGACATTCAGTTAATGGTAATTTCACTTTGGAACTCAAAAGCTCTTATAGATAGGATACGGGCCATATGAGCTGTAGCTACAAGAAAGCATTCTCTAAACAGACCAACAAAGTTCAGATGAATCTTTGATTTTTGACAGACCGTTTGCGTTGGATTAGTCAAAGGATATCAGTGGTACGAATGAAAGATCTATATAGGCTGATCTTCAAAGATTTATAATAGATTTCTAACAAGGCTATTTTAGTCTATAGTGTTCTATTTAGAAGTAAACACATTCACAATCGAAAAATAATTTACATATTAGTCATTCAATAACTCTTTGTAAAAGACATATATTTATAAATTCAAACTTAATTGTTACCCTTGTCTACTGGGTTGAACTGTAAAAATATAATTAGGCTTTTGTTTTAACTTAGTTGCTTTCTTCAGAAAGGTTTTGCTTGTGCCTGTATACAGCTTCAGCTCAGCACTGCTTGGAAAAATGAATGCAACTTCTGTTAACATCTGTTGATGAGGTGATTGAACCTGTTTGACTAAATTGATAAAAATACACTTAGACAGATGAAAACACTAGGCTTTGCCTAATATCCATAAACACAAAGAATAAATTTATTAATTGATGTATGAACCAGTCCATATAGCATTATCAGAATAGCAGTTTTGCCTTTAAGTAAAACTAATCCCTTTTTTAAATGTATATTACAAGATTGTGGTTGTGAAATTAAGCTTTCATTAGTATGGTACTGGCTCCCTGTGGAATTTGTTAAAAATTAAGCCCATGAACTCATTCTAAGTTCTTTGCTTTTGGACACCTAGCTGGGTGATGTTATCTGGTGAAGAATTACTTGGTGTCTTGTTTTATTAGTACTGTTAAACGTGGCCTCTTTCTGTTTACGAAACACTATTTTAATCACAGCACTAAATGACAATAACAGTTAATCTACATAGTACAGAAGTTGATGGAAGTTACAATTGCCATTTCCAGATGGGGATGTACCCTCTAATTCTGACTGCCTAGTTTGAGATTTCTGAGGCCTTTTTCTTCACTTATTGCCGGATTTTTTTTTCTGTCAGATAAAACTTTGTATTTTCAATTATTTCAGTGTTAATTGCGAGTTTTCTGAGTGCCTAGAAATCTGTTTGTCTTAGTTAAAGGATAAATTTCAACCTGGATTTACAGATATTTCTCAAAGTAGCTTCATGATATCCTTCATACACAAGAACTATAAATAATACATTCTGAATTACCTACAGGGCTAGCCTAAAATCACAAGTAATGCATAATATGGCTGCAAATTCATCATTTTAGCCTCTCAGGTCTGACATACTCCTTTTTCAAATGTAGTTTTATTCATTTCTAGACATGTTTTTCTGTATACATGGAAATGTATAAGCAATACTTTTAAAAAATTGTTTCGAGCATCAGCTGACCTTTTGGAAAACATCAGAATAATAATAGCTTTTATCCGCACCCTAGGTCACGCTCTTTTTCCCTTTGTGACTTGGGATCATTGCAAATAACTGTATACCTGTTTTTAAAAGTGTATTTTTTTCATTGCTTATAGTTATTGTCATTACTACAAAATTCTACTGATCTTTAGATACTGAAAATATTAGTTCAACCACTACTATAATTAACTTTTTTCCTTTTCTGATAAAATAATATCCCAGACTATATGCATTCTGGAAGTCAGTGACTGGAAATAATTCATGAGTTATTTATACTGGACAGACAACAGAAAATGAGCTTTCATTGCGATATCATGGCAAAAGCAATTAATGAGAGTATTTTTTTTCAGATCAGAAATACCTTCTGTCTTCTATATGCATGCATACAGAGTGAAAAAATATCTAAATACATAAAATAAATAATAGCAGTCTTTCTTCTAGCAGGTGAAAGTATCACAAAAGCCAGGGGATGAAAGCTGAATCAAGCCTAAATCATTGGAGCAACTATTAGCAATCACTAACCACTGAAGCAATCTGCTGGGGGAGTGATAACTCCTTTTCTCTTTATGTCTTAAAAAAATGTACCAGATGTCTTTCAGTGTAGCCATACGTAAGCATTAGGGTCAATATAGACTAAATGAGAGAAATGTATTGGCCTCTACTATGCAGAAGGCCAGAATATGCTATTTCCACTCTTTAGTGGCTTTTCTGGAAGGTCTGCAAACCTTAAGCTTAGACCAGATAATCTAATAGTTCTTTCTGGTGTCTCTAAATTTTTTAACTATATAAATATCCTTACAGATTTAAAACCTTAGATATGCATTCAGTTTTTTTCAGTGCCACTCATGGCACCTCTGTTACCGGTCAGCTTTTCAGTGGTAAAACCAGGTATCAGCCAAGGCTGGCACAGGCTGTAACAGAAGAATCATCAGACAAACTGGATGTCACCTTTCCAGCTGTGCCAGGGCCCCACTTGGAATGACCAGATCCAGGTGTCTCCAGACCCTGCCCACGGCAACTCTGGAATAACTGGAGAAAAAAAAGTTATGAGAAGTAACCTACATAAAGCAGGAGATTATATTACTGCAGTACTTCAGCTGAAGTAAAGGAAATTACTACAAGGGCAAAGGGAAAACATCCAAAGGAAAAAGAAAATCAGTAATTGAGCTGATAAAAGGTAATTATGGGGAATGGAGGAAGACAAACAAGATCTTTACCACAGAGTGGGGAGAAGAGTGCATCTCTATCATGAGACATACTCCTAGTCAGGTCTCCTCTTACTTAGAACATGTTGATTTTGCCCCAGGAGAAAACTGTTTCACGGTCAGAGAGCCACAGAGTGGGATGAAAGGTCACAACAGGTGAGGTGATGTAGACAACAGAGACAAAAAAGAGTGATGTAAGAGATATAGAAAAAGAACTAGTAATAATTGTGGAAAGCAGAGAAAGAATGAAAATAAACAAAGATGAACATGATAAATGGAAGAAGAAAACAGATGCAAGCAAAGATGGGGGAAAGGAAATGAAAGTGTGAAAAGCTATTTACTTCTGAAGTTATTAATTTCTCTGTTTGGACTCCTAGTTAGTTGTGGATGACACAGGAAGTATAGAAAGATGTATATATTAAGATGTGGAATATGACAAAAAAGAAGTGAAATGATTTAAAAAAAACAGAGGGCATAATCTGAAAAAATAGTTTAAAGGATCATTCTGTTACCAACACACGTATCAGACTCTGGCTAAATACCAGCACAGGGTCCATGCTAATGAATGGCTTGCAAACTGCCTACTGAGAGTGATCCCCGACCCGTTCCAGCTTCGGCACTGCTGTGGCAAGGGATAGCTATGGAGAACCCTAGCTTGTTTTGGCCAAATTCATGCCAAGAAACTCTCTAGTTACTGTTATGAATAGTCCTGGTCCAGCAGGAACCAATCTTTCCAGGCTCGAGTTAGCTGTCATAGATGCAGACAGTGATCCCAGGATAAAATCTAAATAACATGAGGAAAGGAGCTGCAGTTCAGCCACAGGAGCAAATTTGGCCACTGAGGGCCACAGAGAAAGACCAGCACTCTGAAGATACTGTAAGGGATGGCTGTTAGGAGAGATGGAAGAGACAAGGGCAATCAAATACAAATGCAGGCTTTTTGCTACAACTGTAGAGATGAAAGACAACAAAACTGGGGAGGAACAATCAAAGCAGGAGAAAAAGGTGGGATTAAATATCAAGATCTCAGCTTAGCACAATGCGATTTGAAGTTTCAGATACCTATCCAGCAGCAGCATTCCTGTCTGCTCTGCTGCTTAAGGTTTATTAGAATAAGGAAAGTTGCTATTAAAAATAGTGGCACACCAATTCCCAAAATTGAACTTCTGACATGTTTTAAAAGTTTCTGTAACTCTCTGCAGGAATCATCTTTTCACCAGTGTGTGTGCTTCAGTGCCTGAAAAGCTTCAAGACATTTGTTGCTTCTAAAACAGAACAGAAGTTTGTTGTAGTCAGCAGCAATATGAACTCAGGCCTTTATCTAATATTCTGTAGGCATATTCTTAAAACGTCAGTGCATATTTTAGACACTTCACTGCACTTCTGTGCGTCACTTCATGTTTTTAGTTTCTGTTCTGAAGTGCAAATATATGAGACACCACTGAAAAACCTTCAATTGCCATTGTACTGCCTCTGTGGTTTCTTTTGATTCACCATAATAGCTCATCATGGGAACTGCTTCTCTGTACACTTACGTGTATACTGTTTGGTGAAGATTGTTTGGCAAGTTGCATATATCCCCTCAAGAAAAAGAAATACCTTTCTTTTCATCTTTTGCCCCTACAAGAGAAGGTGTAAACAAGCTCTATATGACGAAATAACCCAGTGTGTTGACAGTTGTTTCCTCCAGAGTTGTTACTCCAAAGCTGGATTACACTTGAACCTTCATGCTACCTATCCTGGCTGGTTTCACATACTGAACTTAAAAAAAAAAAAAAGGCATTTCAGTGTATTTATTTTCCATTTAAAACCATTAGAAGCCAACAGAAATACTTTTGAAAAAACAAGTAAATAATACTGTTCTAAAATGTTGATTTCTTTCAATGCAAGTGCAGTGTTTAGATGTCAATTAAACACTTTTAAACAATTTCTGTGAAATAGAAACAGTTTTCAAAGTTCTATGATTTTTTTTTTTAAAATCAAAAGTGCCAGAAGTATTATTGAAAAAAGCAACTCCCTGCAATGCCTTTGAGGTGTGTGAGATTCTGCAGGAAAAACACTGAACCTTGAACTGAGATGCTGCAAGACAGATCTGTTTCTTTTTTCAAATACATATTTTTATTTTCTAAAACCACAAGGGAACACAGATAGCAATAGTACCTCAGGCATGTCATTCTGGAGGCTAAGTTGGACCAGGGTCATATACATTTTTCATTCTGTGATAAAACGCTAGATTTTATTCTGTAATACAGATTCTATTTACAGAATTTTATCATCAGTTACATATGAAGCACAATGTTTGTTCTTTGGATTTTATTAAGCCTCTCTGCAATAAAGGTAAAGATCTGCTTACTTTTATTTGTTGCCTTACTTTTTGGTGTAGTGAAATAGAGAACTAATTTGTGAGTTACACATACTATACACAGCCTGGGCATGCCATTTTTTTATTTTATTGATAGGTGAACATTTGGAATGCAAGTTTAGAGCTTCTGTTGACTATTTAGCCTTTAAGTTTTGTGGAAATCTACAGTTCTGAGTCCATGTGTGGGTAGCAGCATGGTTCAGAAGATCAGGAACTGGACCACAAGCAAAATTTCTGGGTGCTATTTCTGGTTCAGTCAGTGACATGCTATATGACTACAGGCATTTGCTCTTGGCCTCAGTTTCCTTACAGATAAAGCAGAAATGACAACACTACATTTCCTTTGCAAACGGCCTTGAAAACTAGGAAAGGAAAACTAAGTGGAAGGTTCATGAAAGATGTTCCATTGTAAACCGCAAGAAATATAATTACAGAGGTAACTATATCTATGCTAGATGAAAACTAGCTAGCCCAGGTACAGAAATAGCACAGAGCTCAGCATAAATTACAAAACCCACCTAGAACCTGAGTAAATATTCTGCTGGCTGAATCTGAAGTCAGAGCATCAATACCAAGAAGAGGGTTTCAAGCTGCTCATGCAGGTCTGTGTGAGCTGCAGCCCCACTTCCGACTGTAGAAGATTATCGCTGTCAGACTTAATAGAAAGGTATTCATGAAGAGTTGACAGTGTAAACTATTTCAAGACTCTTAAGAGTGAAATCCTGAAAATCAGATAGAATCCTAGAATCACATAATAGTAGAATCACAGAATGCTTTGACTTGGAAGGGACCTTTAGAAGTCATCTAGCCCAACCCCCCTGCAGTGAGCAGGGACATCTTCAACTAGACCAGGTTGCTCAGAGCCCCGTCCAACCTGACCTTGAATGTTTCCAGAGATGGAGCCTCCACTGCCTCTCTGGACAACCTATGCCAGTGTTTCACCACCCTCACTGTAAAAAATTTCTTCCTTGTATCTGTCCTAAATTTCCCCCCGCTTAGTTTAAAGCCATTACTCCTTATCCTGTCACAACAGGCCTTGCTAAAAAGATTTTCCCCATCTTTCCTATAGGCCTCCTTCAAGTACTGGAAAGTTGCTCTAAGGTCTCCCCGCAGCCAAAAGAAAAAGAATCCTGAAATATTCAGAACAAATTTAAATGCAGGTCTGCCTGGTCTCACTTCCTGTGTGTGTGATGATACCCACACAAGCTCCTTTGCCTTGCTCTTATCCAGATGTACCAAGATCTTCTAAACCCAAAGCACAGCACCCATCTCCCGCTCCCTCCCTCCATGTGAGATTTTGCTGTTTGCCCTTACCTGCCGCCCACCGAGCAGCCAGGCAGTCTTGGTGTAATGGAGCAGAAAAGCGGCTGCACCACTGCCCTGCCATGAAGGGACGGGCTTCTACCAGTTTGATGTTCAAGGAGAGCACACATGGAAGCTCCAGCCTGTAACTGTGCCTTGCCCCCATTTTATGACTTTATCAGAGTTCAGATATATGTGAGTTTTCTTAAACAGTAAAAATCCAGAGACCTGTTCAATATAGTATGCTCAGAAATAAAGCTTTAAGACAGGATTTTTTTAACAGTACTTGGTAGGCCTTCAAATAATTAGGAGTAAGCATAAATCCAGGGAAAGGCTTGGCCTCCTTTTCAAGAAACTGAACACAGGATTCAGCCACAGCTACCCAGATGTAAAACACACAGTACAAAGGAGCTTAAAATTGTCAAGTAGTTCCTGAAAAAATGAGTGGCTGTGCATGAAGTGATTTGAAATGGATAATATTAGCATATAATCTTTGCCAATGTATGGCACTGAATATATGGTTATTACTAGAACTCCTTAATATAATTTCAGACAATGTTTTCTCTACAGCATTTCTACTTGGTTTTATGATATAACAAACGTGTGGTCAACCAATAAAAAAAGGAATTATTTAATCAAAAGAAAATTAAAATCTAAGTATAAACAAATATCCATGATATGTGATGATAGATGTCATTCCAAAACACAGGTGAAGCAAACAAAGATGTTGCAGAACCAGCTACATTGCAAAAGTTTCTGCAAGTTCAAATGGTTTGTTTTTTCAGCTTGCAAGGGGTCTAGATTCACATATGAATGCAGTCAGGCAACTGACTACCTGGAAAGCATGATAAATGTCACATTGCAAAAACTCTTTTTATGTATAAATCTCTCTTCTGTGTAATATAAATATACTGCAGAAAGCATTTCTCTGTATCGTTGCCTCATCCACTCAATTCTCAAATTTCGTCTGAAAAATATATCTCCTCTTTACCTGCCTACTTGGTCACTCAAATTCTTCCTTCTCTATGCTTACATTTTTTGGCTTTTTCCCTGTGACTTCTTTCTAGAAACCATTTAGAGATCTGAAAGGCATTATACAAAATAAAACTCTGTTCAGTAAGACCCATCCAGCAAAACAAATAACGAATTCCTAAGCCTACACTATATTAGAACTGCTTTCACAGATATTTGGATTAATACAGCAATCTGACATTGGGATCTTTTTTAATACCCCTTCAGCCGCCTTTCAATATTTACTCCTTTCTTCTTTTGCTCTACCTTCAGCTGTCCCTGTAGCACTGTAAGGGGAAATCAGCCCTATGTGGAGAAGTGGCATCACCAGTCTGGGGGAGGCGGCTGTGGGACTGATGTGGGATGGCTGCAGCACACAGCTCAGCAGCAGCAAAGCCAGTTGACTTCAGCAGGACAATGCCCAAGTATGCTTCATGCATTGGCTGCCCAGCAAGGGCTGGAAATGAGTGAAAGCAAGGAAACCAGTGACAATGCCTTAGAGCTGAAATGAAACATTAGCTCTGTATTTTGTAACACAGAATGATATGAGGAAAACCTGCCTGAGAAAAATCACATTTGACCTTTAAAAATTTTGCTTTTAGAGTTTAGCCTCGCTGTGCTTTTTTAGACAACAAGCCTTCCATGAACATAAAGGATGAGCAGGCTTTCTCTTTGCTCTCATGTGCCAGATTTCCTATTGCATTAAGTACTTTCTCCTACACTTTATTAGACCTAATATTTTTCAAAGTCAGGTAGACCCACAGTTCATATGCTCCCAGAGGCACAGGGAACCCTAATCATGGACCTGACCCTCCTTCTCCAAAGTCCGCAATAAGACCTTTGATGACCTGGAGACTGGCTAAGCCTCTCTGTGTGCTTGAAAGTCCATCTTCAACCAGTTGAAGATGTGTTTCAGTGGGGAAGCCAGTGGGAGTCGAAACAGTCCATACAGTGTAAATTCAGTTCCCGCTGGTGTCACTGGTAGGGATCTTCATTGGCTGCTGCACAGTGGCTTTATATCATGACTTTAAGAGGGTAGAAGGCTGCTGTAGTAACATTAAGGCATACGACACAAGATTTATACCTTCTGTAACCTGTGACTTTTGAAGCATGATTCATATTTTACAGGTAATATCTAATACTTACAGAAGAAGAGGGTAGCATTGATTTACAAAAAGAAAGGGAACTTCAGCAAATGCTTTGGAGTAGTGGGAAACTGTACAAACATTTGGAAAAAAGATGTTTTTTATTAGATCTGATATTATAGCTCAGGAGGAACAGGGGAAGAAGAATACCATGCAGAGTCATTAATTAATTATAAATTAACTCCATGCAGAGTTATTAATTAAGAAAATAAAGGTATAAGAACTTTCTTACTTCTGTCATTCAATAAAGTGGACAAAGCTGATGATGAGCATTTAGCATTTTCTAAATTTCTAATTCAGAAAATTAGAGTTACTGTTCCAGTACATCAGAAGAAAACTAACTATGTATGGGATGCAAAATATTTCACGTTAAACATTTCTCCTAAAATTACTCATAATATTGATATGTCTTGTCTATGTGAACTAATTAAAGAAGAAATAAAATTCCCAATTTCAATGGCTGATATTTGACTGTCATTCTCTCTATATCTAAATTCATTGAATGTTGTACAGCATTTTACCCTTCTGATTTTGAGCTTGGAAATTCTTTTGCCATTAATTGAAGTGGCATTTAAAATTGTAATGGACACAGCTGATTGAAAACTGTTCTTTGTATTAATATCCTACAAGAATACCATTCAGTACTACTTCTGTGCTTCTGCATACTGTTATTGTGACACAGTTGGGAAAGGATGTAACTGAAAACTGAAAAACTAATTTGTCAAGACTGAGGAAAAGCAGAAGGAGAACTGAAGGACTGTATTGTGACTTTTCCCCAAAGGTGTTAAAAAATTGCATCTATTTTGCCATCCTTCATTCCTCATATAGGAAGAAAGGTTTCAATTAGGAGTCACACACTACATCTGACTTGCCCAATACACTCTTAGTAATTAAGTTTTCCTCCTCGAGCACTCTTAAAACTTTTGGGTGGATACTGTCTGATCTGAAGATTTCTTAGTGTTCATGGTGCCAATAGTTTTCACAGCCTTATCAACAACCACTTAAATTGCAGACAGATGTTTATTGAGCCCTTCCTTGCAAAGGAAAGAGTTAGGTCACAGGAGCACTACCACTCTCTTCAGCAGCGAACACTGCTCAGTACTTTTCCATTTCAATTCCCTCTAAAGCCTTTGTCCTCCTTCTTGTACCTTCCTTTTGTACATCCTGATCACCAGTTTGCCCTACAGACTCTCTGGAAGGTTTTATTCCACTGCTGGATTTGAAGAAGGCTTTAATACTAATTTTGATTCTTTTACTGTTTGCTCCTCACCTGTTCTTATTGTACTTTCGTATCTACTTTGCCAGAATTTACTAGTTGTTAGGTTTTTGGTTTGTTTGTTTGTTTGATTTTTAATTTTCCTTATTTGGATATACCATCAGCTTCCTATTCAGGACCTTAAAAGGGATATATGTGGCTGCTGTGCTTACAGAAAGGCATTTTCTTCTTACCGTTTGTAAGGGTTTGAACTGCTCCTTTTGGCAACTTTGTTTTACACCATTTCCCTCATTTTACCAGTTTCCTTTTTTTGAAGCTCAGCACTCCAGTTTAGTGAACCGTTGACCTTTATTATTATTGTGGGTATTTCCAGTTCCCAGTTCCCAATGGCCAGTGCTACAGAGCCGCTCTTTGGAACACTTTGAAACAGAACCTGTGCATTGCTCACAACCCAGCCCAGGGTTACATGTCTTACTGCGGGCTCCCTAATCAGCTGTTTCTCTACTTCTTGCAGGAGCCACTGATGGTATCTAAAAATTCTCTGCTTCACATCCGGATATGACATTTGTCTAGTCTGTCTGACACTAATTAAAATCTCTCGTTACAGTTGTATTTCCTGCTGCTGTATCTCTTTCAGCATATTCCAGTCAATGTTATTCTCCTAGTCGAGTCACTGACAATATAGATCCTATATTATATTCTCCTTATTAGGACTGGAACACCAATTCATATGTAACCTTCTCTCTGGGTCGTTTTCATTGGACTTTCATCTTGTATAAAGAGAAGCAGGATATATGCAAATTAAGAGTAAGCAATTATGTATTAGCTATTGTACACAGTAGGGAAACAAAGACTAGTAAGCTACTAGGCTAAGCATTGATGTGCTCACCCCTACTTCACTGAAGTAGCAGTGGAGCCTTTCCTGGCCAGACTATTGTCAGTCAGAAGGAAAGGGGTATCCATGGTTGCTCCTTGGTCCTCGGACTGCACCTCCACACTGTCCGGTTGCTGTATTCAGTGTCTCTATTTTCCAGTACCCTTTGTGTTTTCTTTTTTTATCTTGTGTGGTTTAGCTCGCACATTTTCTTTTACCTTCACAAGAGTACAGAGCCAAACCAGAGCTACGCTGTACCAGACCAGGCCCTGCATGGTAGACAGCTGAGCCCTAGGGCTGAGATCTATTCATATAGGCTCACTGTAACTCACTGAGGTGTTTGGTTCATTAACTTGATTTAAGGTCTTAATACGGAAGCTTCTCTATGACCAGTGGGATTTATTCTAGCTTTCTTGCTTTTTTTTCTTTTTTTTTGGCATTGCAATGGCCCACAAAGCATTTTAAAAAGCTAGTGAAACAATGTCTTAATTTCAGGGTAGATTTCATCCTAGTTCTGTCAACTTGCTCCTTAGTTTGCTGGCATTGGAACAGAAGCAAATGCTGCTGTTCTCATTCCTTTTTGTGAGTTCCAGTCTGAATGGTACCGTAAGTGTTTGATTCGCAATGTGACAGTATGCTAAACAGCCACATTTTAAAAATTGAAGATTTTGTATTTCTTCACCCAAAATGAAATTGAACCTGATAAACTGTTTTAATATTGTTTAAAGTGTCTCCTTTAAGTGTCTTAAAAAAGATCTAATTTCATTTAATGCAACTCATTTAAGTGTCTTTGGATATGAAATATGGTTCACTTTTGCATGTGAAAATGCTGTGGTTTTGCATCCTTTTTCACTCTTAGCCCTAAGGTCTGGGGCACTGAAGACAACACTAACATTTCTGTGTGGGATTTTGTGGCTGCTTGTATTGGAGGGCAGCTGGGAGGTGCCACAGCCGTGTAGGAACAGAGCAGGCTGCTGGAAAGAGCTGGCACAAGTCCCATTGAGGGCACTGCCATGCCATACCCCTCGGCACTGGCCTTGCTGTCCCCTGCAGAACAGCCCCCTCCGTCTGCCCCTGACAGGCAGGGACCCAGCAGCAGGGTCTGCCTGCATGCACACAGGGGAAGAGCCCTCAGCATAGCTTCCCAAAAGCTCTTTCTCCTGCAGCCTGGTCTGTGGCTGCACCACAGCAAAGCCAAACATGAACACAGGCAGCCAAACCTTCAAGGAGTGGGGGGGGGCAGGCAAGCTTGCAGAGCCCATGAGTGCGATCAGGACCCTGACATCCATTACTGTTGAAGTTTTATTCTCATTTCCTTCTTTCTTCACAGTCTTTTCTGGCAATCTTGCATTCTCAGACATGTTCAATTTAAATTCATGAAGCATTACACCTCCAGCTGCCTTTTCAACAGTTTTGCTGGATTTGTCTGTTATCACTCCAACCACCTCACCTGTGTATCTTGTTTATTGATGTGGCTGGGAGGAAGGACATCCATCTCCTGTTCGCTACGTATTTACCAATAGCTCAAGTACATTTGTCTTATTATGGAAAATCAGCCTGCTCCTCAGTTCTTTTCCCTTTATGTTCCTTTTCTAATCTCCTGTCTCTCTCCCTTAAAACATAATCTTTCCTCACTGTCATCAGCACTAGCCAAGGGACCACACGCTGGTTACTCTTTGAATAGGGGATGTGTCTGTTGGATCCTTCTCTGTGGTGACCTGCCCCCCTTCACCACACCACACTTATCCCTTAGACTCCCTATGTCATGTAATAAATTCATGACTTTCATCCTTCATTTCTATATTATTACACAGTCACCTCTGCCTCCAAACCAATTTTCCACCTTTCTTAAATTTTCCTCCTCATCTTGTCTTACAGCTGGTTTCCCTTCCCTTCTTTGTCTTTCATTGCACCTCTCCTGGGCCCCTCCATTTTTCCTCAGCTGTCACGAGTGACGCCAGGCCCCATCTGTGATGGGCTGGGGTAGCAAATACCCAGTTCTGCATCAGCTCACAGAGCTTCACTCAGTGCCCAGCCATGGGCTGTTGCCACCACAGGCACTCGCAGTCTGCCCTGAGCGCCAGTTTCTCTGTGTGCCCACAGCTCTCACAGCGTCAGCTGCTAGTATGCCCTCACGCTTCTCCTCTGCTCTTATAACTTGGCTTCTCCGATACCTGACAGGATTAACCAAGGCTCACATGCTAATGCTACCGCCAGCCAAGACCAGTCCATGCCGGCTGCCATATTAACTTCTTTCTCTGGACATGTGAAGAAATCTCTCCATCCTCAGCTCTCGCATCTTTGGAAATGTCAGTTTCTTTTGTTTTAATTAGGTCAGAACACTTCAATCAACTATTTAATAAAGATTTTTAATTAAAAACACTCTTTATATATACACACATATAACTGTATACATAAGTATACACACACATATATATATAAAATAAAAGCTGTGTGTAACCACGTTATACATGGAGACCCTGCAAAAGGAAGTAGGGATTAATACCAGAAGCAGTTGCCACTCGGTTCCTATGAGGTTGCTGAAGCGGTGAGCTATTACAGCATTAGAGGGTAAAGCATCACAGCTACAGAAAAGCGATGTCTTATGTTTTAATTTCAGTGGTTTGTAGTAAGTATATTATTTTTCCTTTGTGTCACTATGGGATTGATACCAAATCATTTATTGGTCATGTGCTAGCAATCATCCTGAGGTCCTTGTCAAATTTTGTAATGAATTCTTCACGGTTCAGCACTTGGTTTGGACTAATGGGAAGTCTGCCAAGTTCTAAAATTTGATTTAAAGCTTTTAGCTAATTGTACTTCTTTTCTATTAGTTTCGTTTAACAAATTCTTTGTAGGGAAACTGCCGTTTATGTCCTTGTTTTTCTTCTAAAACAGAATAGATTGCTATAAAAATTTCACAGTATGGAAGAAACAATTGTAGCAGCAAAGCTCACACCCCTCAAAATATTTAATCAGGAACCCTTTTTCTAGGTAATTAATGCAGCCCATTATTAAAAATAAACAAATATACAATCTACTGAGATTGTGCCCACATTTCTACTAAAATTTAATTTCACAGGAACCTTGACACAAGACATTTTTGGAAGTTCTGATGGTTCTGGGCAATAATGAAATCTAGTTCATACAACATGAGGATATTTGCACATCTTCTTTGCTTGGACCAATAATTTTACTGATTAATTCATGCAGATCAATGACTTGCTTCAAACAATAATCCACAATGGATAGGGTGATCTAAAAGATGAGAAATCAAGGAAAGTATGAGTAGAAATACAGGTCAAGATCAGTTGAGCTTCTTCGGAACTTCTGGGACCATTATACAAAATTTTGCCAAATTGCAGAAGAATCCACACTGCATGTACAGCGAGTCTGATATTACCGGAGATGTGCTGCAGAGTCCTTTCTGCACCTGAGGATGCTTCATTGTGATGGACAGGTTGTCAGTGGGGTGGGTTAAGCTGGGCCTTGCAGCTAGTGCTTACAGGCAACTCTGAGCCAAGTCTTTATTACTGGTAAGTAGTTTCTGTTACTGGTACACTATTCTGTACACTTCTTAAATCATACTGTCATCATACTATCTTCAGCTTCTGACAGCTATGATGATAATCTAAATTTACGTGAACTTTCATTTTTCTGCTCAGTGTATCTCCAAATACTTCCTTGGTAATAATACTGCTCTTTTAGAAAACTTTTTTAAAAAATAAATTGTACTTAAATTTATCAGTGTGCCTGGGAAAAGTTTACAAGGAAAAGTAGCTAAGTAAATGTTAATTAATCCATTAGTACTTGACAGACTGCACATTAGCTCATTTTTCTTTCAGTGAAAGAGAACAGAAAATGTTTTCCTTTGCCTGAGTCTCATGGTAAAACAGAGAGAGCAGCTAGCTACCCAGATACCTTTTCAAACGAAAAACTAGGAATGGCAGTGTTGCATTCATTTCATGTCTGAAACTGATGAAAGGGAACCTGCACAGAGCTCCTTCTCCAATGCTTTTTACGGCTAAGAAAAAAAAATGAAAGAACAATTCCACCGCAAACAAAAATCTTGAATGAGAGACTGAATCCCAAATCTTTTATGGCTGTTACCCGGTTGCCTAATATCACTTGCAGTAGTGCAGAAGGGGGCTCTGCAATTTAACACACAACAAACTTGTGCCAATCTTTCCATCACTTACTTCAATTGACAGTATGCTTTGACATATTCAGCTTTTAATATCTGCTCTGAAATCGGATCGTTGGTTTTGACACTTCCCTTTATGCTTTCCACTTACTAGATTTTAAACAAGTGGGAATGTGACTTCTACATTAAAGGCTTCCTATCGTAACTGTCACACACAGCACCACATTCGAGGACTTCTCTGCCAGATTCGTGACTTCTTGCTTTCAGACTTGTGTTTGCAAACCATCCTCACCAGGCAGAAACCGCATCAGAGACATCCAGCATCAAAAAGGAGGGATTATCTTAAGGAAATACGTTTCAGGCAGAGCTTAGCTTTTATGGACAATAATAAACTATATTTCAACTGTACTATTCCCTCACCAGTTGAAATTAATAGTTGTAATTGCCAGCTGTTACTGATTACTTCCTGGGCCATGTGAGATGTGTGAAATATGCTCGGAGGGGCTAAACAGGTTTGAAATGATGCAGCTTGCACCTTTTCTGGTCCTTCTTAAGGAACTGTGCTTTTGGATTGTCATCTATATATCACTGAAATCTGCAGGCTCTCATTTCACTGTCTTTTCTAATCTCATTTAGACAGGATTTTTTTTGTCTCTATCACACCAATTAAAAATTTTCACTGAATATAAACTTAAACCACACTCAGTTCTACAGAATGCAAATGACTGAGCAGGAACTTAAATAATTTACAGCAGGTAGCAGCAGCTGGAAGGAAATTGTGCGTCTTGGATAAGCAAAGAAAGGAGTGTGAAAAATTGGACCTGGAGCAAGACAGCGCTGTTTGCTTTTGTTTCTAGCAAACTTTTAATCTGAGGTGCTAGGTATTCTGCAACCAAATATGTGTTAAAATCCATCGAACCTTTCTGATCAAAAATCTCTATGTTTGCTGCTATAAGGTAAGACTTAATTGACAGTCAACCAGTTTTAGTCACTTCATTAAATGGAGGGTAGTCAGATTAGGAGAAACAGTTGGCACATTTATACAAGGGGAGAAAACACAACATTAAAGGCCATTCTCATCCAGCAATTTATACCGCTGCCCACTCTGGCATTGTTTTAGCATACACATGCAGGTTCGATTTCTGTCACTGTATCCTTTGGCTGCCAGAACCTCTTTCCTTCCCCAGGTAAAATAAGCTGTTTTAAGACACTCCAGGAGCCACAAAACGGGAACAATTCTGAGAATCAGATATCATATAAAAAGTTAGTGCACAATTATTATGCTGTTTTTTATAGAAGTATTTTCAGGCTACAGTTTAAGAGTAACCGGGATTTACTTACATTTGACTGTTTTATTCAAGTTTCAGTACAACTTCTCAAGTGACTGAGCTGGTGCTAGAGTTTACTAAAGGTGAAGAGGTTAGAGGTCAGATATCCCAAAGCATTTCTCTGTTGTCAGGTCTATCAAGAGACGACGATACATAGCAGACAATTACCTACTTGCATGTTTGCATCATGCCTGATTTATTGTCCTGGTAGATACAGGCCAATGCAACACTCCTGCCTGTGGTGTTCCCAATCAGCACCAGGGGCAGAGGTGAGAGATTTGGACTTTGAAGATGGAAAGAGAAGATCAGTTACAACATCTACGGTTGTCAGCCAAGAGAAGAAGCAGGCACTGAAAAGAAATGAAACCCTGGTTGTTCTTGTTAGGAAGAACACAGGAAGTTAGCTGAATGAGGGAAAAAAAGATATTTTTATTATGTGTACCATAACTCAATTAAACACAGTGAATAATCAGGATGATATGAATCCATTTCTTTGTCTGTCTTCACTTCTGCCTTTTCTATACATCTGGGATAACGTAGTATGTTCTGAATGCTATAAATAGGTCCTTGTATTTGTATTTTACCAGCTTTGCTTGAGTTAGGCAATTTCAAGTAAGCAGATTACCTCAAAATATTATTTATTCAAGGTGTTGTAAAGCTGCCGTGCAGAAATTCTCAATTGTAAGGTTGGGTACATTTGTTCTGTCAGTAAAAAAATAGTTTCACCCCAAAAGTAAGTATTTTTAATGACTAGATTTAAAGGACAAGATGTGACTATAAACTAGCCTCAAAAGGTTTTCCTGGATGTATGTAAAATATTTTCCTTTGTCTAACTTTAAGCCACTTCTACTTGAAAAAACTTTAAAACAGTAGAATTTTGATTGTCTTGCTGGCAGTCTTTTGTTTTCAGAGTAGCATCAAAAAGTAATGTCACTAACTAGCTGTGTGTTCAATGAGGGAATCAGCAGTTACCTCTCTCCTTCTCCTTGTGGAGGAAAAAATTACCCTTTCATCTTTAATAGTATTATCAGGCATCATGTAAATGTAACTCATTTAGTTACATTGCTCAGAAAAATAACCTTGTAAGCCAGGAGAGCATGTGTGTTACCATAGTTTGGGAAGAACTCACACAGACCCACTCATATAAGTTTTGATATTGAACTGCTTGTCACACACCAGCTGAAGGAGATATCATTATTTTTATCCGTATATTGATTTAGTTAGGATTTGACTTTGAAACAATCCTGTAACTTCACTGCTGGTGGGTAATCTACACTGAAACTGAAATCTCAATATTTTAGGCTTTGAATCTGTTCAAAATCAGATGTGCACCCAGGACAAGGATGTATGTTTTGCAGTGACAAATTGTTTTCCAGATTTGCAGAACTAATCTACTAACAAAGAATTAAAAGGATGGTGGTTGTGGTGGTAGTGGCAGCTCTTATAAAGTAAAAAATGTGACTTTAAAAACAATATGATCTACTTTTTTTTTTAAAGTTCTGATAACCTATGATTTTGAGAGGAATGAATGGAAGCAGCCTCTTACAGGCTGTACAGAATGGGGCATCCAAAAGAAGCACTTACTATTCAAGCACACTTTAATGATAAACCACCTTCAGCTTTAGTTTCTGCTGCAAAATAGATCTCATATTTTTACCTATGATTTAATGCTGAAACAAACAGGCAGAGAGTAGGAGCTTGGGATCCTCTTGCTCCCATGGTGATGCTCCTTCCAATCCAGTGAAGTTCTGGTCTATGACAACAGCTCCTAAATGAAACAGTAATATAAGTAATGACAAGGCATTGTACCTTGAATAAATGATGATAATCTTTCCTATTGCACTAACAACTTCTTCAAAATAGCTAGGTTCAAATCTCCCAGGATAATGACATTTTGAAAACACTGAATGTATGACAGTCCAAGTGAGGAATACCCTCTGAAATTATTTACTTTTAATTGCCTAACTATTCAGAGATTATTTAAGTTAGTCAAAACACACTGGTGACAGATTCATAATTTATTAAATTAAAAAATATTTCTATTCCTTCATTCTTTACACCCATAAATTTCACTGGGAAAGTACATTGCCTCTACTGCTCTTCACTTAGTCAATTACCTGATCATAATCATACATTTTTGAGGAGCATTGGTACAATTCAGCCCCTTTAAAGAGGAAAATGTGAGCATCTTGAATGGCTATAGCATTACCAGGAACCACTCTCACTTATTTCCTTATTTAAAGATTTTTTTGTTTGGTTCTTTTCCTCTGTGCAGGACTTTGGCTACTTTAGCTGTTACCTTGGCAACTGTTTGGTCATTTGTATTGCGAACACTGTTTGTAAGCCACAAAGAGCTTTTTAAGGAGAAAAGGGAAAGCTTAAATAATAATAAAAAAATCTTGCTCTCTTTAGCCTTTCTATTTCTGCAGTCCCTCACTGTTTCATGAAAGAAAGCCTTGAGGACCCTATCAGCACTTGAATTTCTGGTAGGTAGAAAGGAAAGGGGCGGGAGGGGGGAAAGATCAGTGTTTGTGCAGATGCATTTCTGTGATAATAATGAGTTGTGAAAGTAAAACACTGAATGCATGCAACTTTGAAGCCTTTGGAATAAAGGAACATCAGCATCTGAAGACTCTAAAAGTATTTTAAAATTAAAATTAATAAGTAATATAATAATGATTGAAAAAGTACTAGAACTCAGAGAGAAGGAAACTTCTAACACACGGTAAAGGCCCTTGCTTATTGCGTACCCTAGTCTGATACAGAAATATTTTATTTCAGCTACTGAAAAGTCATACCTCCGCACTGGCAGTTCTAGTTTGTTTGCAAGCAAGTTGGCAGAGCCAGGGCTGATCCCTCTGCTACTATAGCTAGACAATTTCCAATATCTTGCTCATTGAAACCCAACAGGACTCTCTGCTCCATGTTGCTCTCTGCAGTGTAGACATAACCACAGACCATGAATCAAACAAGAGTCAAAAATTCCAAACAAGACTTCCAGTAACATACATTTACAAACTAAAAGACTACTACAACCAAACTCTTAATTACTTGTGAACCTTAGAAAACACTATTCTGCTGTTTGACATGTGCTTAGGAATGCATGATTTCAATGGCCTTTTGTCTCCAGGCACAGTAGTGAAAGAAACGCTGGTTTCTGTTTCTTGTCAGGACATAACTAGTAGACCAGTATTCCTTGTTAAAGACATCCCAAATAATTTGGAAATCCCCAACTTACCTTGAAAAATAGAAGAAAAGACCATTTATGTCCTGCTATGAAGAACATACACGTTCATTTCCTAGAGTACAGAAGATGCGAAATCTGAATTATCATAAATTGTATGTGGTCAAAATGAAGATCAATTGTAAAAAAATCTATTAGAAAAATCAAGAAAATTGGTAGCACAAATCTAGTATACATGAACTTATAATAACAATTTTGAGTTTAAGTGAAGAATACATAAAACTTGATTTTAACATAGAAGATCAATATTAAACTGACACAATCTTTTCAACATGATGGTATCACAGATGCTGCAATAAGAGTAGCTGATTATCAGACAAACTGCACTGTGTGGGTGAAGAAACACAGAAATATGTGAAAAGAAAAAAAACAAAAAGGGAAAAATTCAAAGAGGGATTGGGAAGGAAACGAGATACATGGACAACAGTAGAAAAGAATCTGAAGAAAATGCTGAACAGAATAATGGTGAAATACTGTGTGAATTCCCGTTTTAAGTAGCCAGTTCACATCAATAACTGTGTCTATGAAGACTAAACAAAGAAAAAAACTCACAACAGTGATAATAAAAAGAACAAAGAATATAGCAAAATGTTTCCAAGAGCTGTTTGCAGATTAACATCAAAGAAACTATTAAACTGTAATGGAAATTAAACATTCATGATTACATGGAACTGTTTCTCACACTATGAAGAAATGATGCATGCAGAAAGAGACTGAAGTTAAGGTAATCTGTTGCTAAACCTAAGCCAGTGGGAAATCTGTGGTGATGAGCTCGTTGCTAAAACATTTAATCTTTTTAATGAAATATAGGACTAATAAAAGCTCTCCAAAAATGTCATTATGGACTAAGTATCACAGAACAGTGATTTAAGTTACTCCAATAGTTACTGAGACATTTTATTTCTTTTGTTGATAACTAGTTTTCTATAGCACCACATTAACCAGCAAAAAGAAGGCAACTGGTTAAAGATGAGAAGCTGGGAGGTCACAGTCACCAGAATTTCAGTATAAGCAGAGATATCAAAGAGGCTAACAGATTAAAAAAGCCACCAAAAACCCTTTAATATGCAACTTTTGGATTTTAATGAAGTATTTGATATTCCATATCACAGTTCACTCGGACGTCTTGAAGTTTAAGGTCTACCAACAGAAATACTTAGCTTTGAAAAGGTTTCACAGTCTAAGGTCAAACTGCACAAGTCTATAGTAACAGAAGATCATGTCAGTGAGAATTTATTCTCTTACATCTGCCTGCATTGTCCTTGATTTCAGTATGGTAAAAAGCAGAGATTCATACAACACAGTCAATGTCTCATTTTAAAACCATTTTCTAGATTCAGATATTCTAAATGGAACTGTGCTTTGAAGAAGTGAAATTTGAAAAGAAATCTTTAAGAGGAAATTACATGAGGTTGTTCTTTTAAAAAGTGGCAGAAAAACATGCCAACAGAGAACATTTTCTTCCAGAATTGCACAGAGCTAAATAATTAAGAACAAAAAAACAAAGCAGTTTTCAGCTCAGTTATTATGGTAGAAGGCAAAAGGACACACGACACTAGATCATTCTTTTTCTTCATTGGTAATGTGAATTCTGACAATAACCAAAGAAAAATAATGTTTGAATTGCCAAAGCAGCAGTTTCAGTTGACCATTGAAAATCCACAATTTTAAAAGAAGAACCTACAGACTTAACTCCAGTGCAATTACTCTAGTGCAATAAAAGCGGAAGACACGCAAAATTATAAAGCTGAAAGCTCTATGTAGTTAATGTAGGGTGTTTAACAATGCATCCATTCTCATCAAAACACTAAATACTTTTTCCTCCAAGTATTTATGGAAGCTAGAAATGTCTAGGTATATCTTAAAAATAAACCAAGAGAATCTCTAAAACAGACATGCGCTGTACACGGAAGAACGCACAAAAGATGACCTACACCATTTGTTGCAGAAGACTGACAAAGATCATCCTAGGATAGACAATGACAGTGGAGCCTGTTTTATGTTCTCTATCTGTCTCATTAGATGACACAGAAACAAATCACAGTCAACATAAAACAAATGGCGTGAACATCAGGTTCTGATGATTTTTCATGAAGTGCCATATCAAATTCAGAATTTGCTATAAATGACTTGCAAAATTATACCTCTCATTGATCATGTAAGCTTTTTTATTGCTCTGGTACACAAACAACTTCATGTCTTCTTCACAGTATATTTTATCATTCCTTGCACACTCTACACACTTGCAATTTATAACTTCTTCCCAGATGTTCAAGTCTTTTATTCATTAAAGGCATAAATTCTGCAAGCCTTTAAAGCAAATTCATATATTTAGACATGTATTTGTTTCTATTAAGTCAATACTTCAAAGTGATCTTTAAATGAAGCTTGTACCCTAAGGGGTATTTTTGAACCAGAGATATAAATCCTGTTAGATATTAATTTCTTGCATGCAGACTTTGTTCCATTGTGTTTCAAGATTGTACCAGACTAATACATGTCTAAGCTGCATAGTGTGTGCTCAACTGACAGAATCACCTAACCTGCACCCATAGCATTTATACACTAGTAATGTTCACATGCATTGGGAGAAACTCACTTCCCTCCTGTTCAAATAGAGTAAGTACACAAGAAATCAAAATGCTCAGTAATTTGAAAAAAAAAAAAAGGAAAGAACCCACAATTTTCTACCATTAAGACAAAGTTTTAAAGGCGATACACACACTCGAGACATTCAATTTGTCCTTGACGCCCGAGGAGTAAAAGGTATCAGCTTCCTTTTGAGGCTTAGGTAAAACCAGTAAAATCTATTATCTGATCCAGAGTTCTAAATTGTGACCTGGGGAGCCAAGACTACTCCCGGGGGGAGAAACTCAGAAATCTACTTTCTATCTTTATATTTATGATAAAATTTGAAAGTAATCTACCTTTTTGATGCTAGTACCATGTAAATTTGTCTGCATAGTTATTTTTTTATTTGACTGATTAAGCTTTCACGAAAGTATGAGTAATGGAAACTGATTTGTCAGGGTTAGAATTTCCTAGCAGAACTCTAATACTGGTTGTTTCTAGCATCAGAGCCATGCACATTTCCCCTCTTAAGGATAGAATAAAATGAAACCAGATAGGTTGAAAAAACTTGAGAGAGGTACATTTGCAAAGTTCTGTGCATATTTCAGCTGCCTGATGAGAGCAGGCATCTTACGATTGTCTTATGTTTTGGGGGCTGACAGACAAAAATTAACTGTTTCTGGTTGTAATTCATTGGAATTTAAGAATTCTCTTTTTCCTTCTTAGGGAACCCAAAAATGAAACCACTCAGTTCCTAGGAATTCTGCTTGTTTTTTAGGAAACAAGAAAGAAACCCAGAAAAAGAAGCTGTGCATAGCTGTAAAAGAAACGTTTTCCAGTGAAAAATGAAAACTTTTTAATATAAGAGTCTCATCAGCAACCTTTATGGTCTGCCACAGAAAATGTCACCACGGTAACAGTTGTCTGACAGTTGCTCTTCTAAATACTCAGACTAATATCACCTGATGCATTGATACCTTTAGTATTCACAATGGTGGACTGGATATCCAAACAGACCATCTTTTCCCCTTGCAATTTTAATTTATGCATTCTGTATTTGGTACCCACCCCAAAGAGGTCAGTGGCAACAACAATATGTGCACTCATATCTAAGCTGCTTTTTTCGATTTCCCCAAACAGTTATATTTTGGCTAATAAATTTGTTAGGCCAGTTCAGGAAGGATGGAAGACAAATTTATGTGGCTTCTTCTGCACTGAAAAAATTTAGTATAGGAACATCAGAAGCTGGGCTGGCACCCTGTTCATCTAGATATTTTGTACTATTTCTGCCCCACTTTTAACCTCTGAAACTTAGTGGAATCAGCAATAACTGTATGTGGACAGGCTACGGCCTCTACAGTTTTGAGCTTGCTCTCAGCTCAGCCAACAGCCACCCATTTCATTAGCATGTTATTTCTGGAAAAACAGCACCTGGAACCCAAATCTTTATAGAACAGCATCCCTCATCCGTATGCAGAATGTCAGCGATTCACTGAAGGAAAGTATTGTGACACTTTGCCCAGGAGAATTTTGTTTTCTTGCTGGTGGGAATATGCTGCATGCCGTTTGGTTGTCTGTTGCTTCGCCCAAAAACCTGTCCCATGCCTGCCCATTTTAACTTCATTTCCATCACAACTTCCTTCTCTATGCTTTGGTTTAAATTGCGTTTCAGAGGCTACCGATGTTTTTATGCATTTTGTGTATTACTTACTTTTGCTTTTTGTCTTTTCTCCTAACAGCAGCATCTTTGGTGTTATTTCTTTGGCCTTGAACCAGTTTCCATTTCCTGCCAAGTGCCATAGATCCCAGAAAGTGCTTGTTCTGCAGTTGTAATTTTGCTGCTTCATGTAAAAGAGCAGAGCTTGCTCTGGAGCCCTTGCTATAAATAGAACAGATTTTTTCTTAGGTCTCCTACTGATTTGCCAGATTGATTGTATCTCTGCTAATCAACCTGAATAATGCATTGGCATTCTACTTTTCTCTTAAAATCATATCGTATACATATTTTGGTTGATGCTTCTGAAGGGTTATTTGTATTTTTTTTAAATAGAAGAATATCTTTACTATGCCAAGATGTTTTAACCCTTAATTATTTGTTGAAACATCATTATATGTACATGTCACTTGTGTACATATAATCAAGCTATTTGAAGGTCAGTTCTGATAAACTGATCTTAAACTACATTTTTTCCCTTCTCTTTTCATTTTTTCCATCTTTCTGGATGCTAATCTTTAGAACATGTCAGTAAAATCAAGAAGGTGTTTATCAAACATTTAAATAAAAAACTTGCTCTCTTACCCTCACACTTCCCTGTAAATGCCTTGAAAATGCTGTATTAAATTATAGGTCAAAATCCTGAACACTTTTAATACATATATGAAAAAACAGTTTAGATATTTCAGTGTGGGAAGGGAGAGAAATTTGGTCAACAAGGCTTTTAAAAATAGTATAATTAAGAATCCAGGTCATTAAGAGTATAATGAAGAGTTGGTCCTTGATATGGTAATTTCATTATTATGAAAAGAGGAATTCTATAGGTCTATTAAAATGTGATTGACAATATAACCTTAAATATTTGCATAGTTTGCAAGTACATTTAAATAGAATGTAATTTCTTTTGGAAGAAAGTCCTTGCACCTGTAAAATTTGCAATGGAAAAAAATAAATATAGCTTTAGTTTACACCTACTGCTAGGATCCAATCCAGTGCAAAAGCAAGTACCTGTACTTGTAATAAGGTGTATGAGTATTCAGAACAGATATATGGAATTTGTACCTTCAGCTGATTGCCCAAGAGAGTACAAAAATTAAGAAAATAGCCCAGGAATAGGACACTTACTGCCCATTCCTGCATCTGCTGTAAAATGTTGCTCCCAGGTATTTAAGATGGCTTTTCAAATTCTTACACAAATTTAAGAAATATACTGCAGTCTCCTTTAGGAATAAAGAGGAGAACAGATGTATTTTTGGGAGTACACATGATGCTTGCTGTTGTGCTGATGTCTCATGACAATCTGAAACATCCCACAAGAGTTCTGCTGGCACACTTTCAGCTGATGCGTGACACACTGGATGGCAAACCCAAAGAGTTCCTAAGCCTGGCACTCTTGCAACAGAAACAAAAAGCAAATATACATAGTGAATGACACACGCATCCATAATTTATACACAATTAACAGGAATATTTCCTCCATTTTGCTATAACAGTCAGATCCTCAGTAATTATTAGAATATTGCACAGAAAACCAATTGAGAATAAGGGCAGGAAAAGGCATTTCACATGCATTGGCTGAATGAGGGTGAGGTCAACATTAACCCTATATTTTTTTTAATATGTATTTGTATCTGAAGATATTCCTTATGCACCAACAGAAGCAGAGAGCGTCTTAAATAGCAAAAGAAAAAATAATCATACTTTTGCTGAACCAAGGTGAGGACATTAATATTGCTTTTTCAGGTGAGCACTAAGAAAAGTATTCATCACGGGGTGAGTGCGTTGTCTGATGGCTCAATCATTAAAAAAAGCATTCATTATAATTGCAGCTCACTGCAATAATTTGTGTTAATGTTATTTAGAAAGTTTTAGGGTTCTTTGCACTCACCCTAACTAGAGGTGGGTTTTCAGAAGGATATGAATGTTCTGGTGCTACTAAAAGTCAGATATTTCTGTGGTTTTGCACAGATAGGTAAAACAGAAAGAAGATGCAGAGACAGATTCTCTAAGATTACAAAATCTGTCATTAATATAGACAAAAACAGTAAAAAGAGGTGATAACTGGTCCTCTGTGTTAATTAGTAGATCTCACGAACTGTGTTTCCCAATACTTGTGTTATAGATACAGAAGAACTTTGTATTATAAGAAACATTGTCCATACCCTAACTGTTGTGAATTTGCCTGTGCAGTTGCTTATTAACACAAACAAGCAGCAATAAATATTTAGGCAACATGGACTTAGGTTCCAAGGTAGGGCTCTGGAGAATGGCTAAAGGAACAGACCTTCACTGTACATTTTACACAGAACTGTTGGACATGAATTGCACTTGATTTTGCCTCTTTTGTGTTTACCAGTCAAATTCCATGTATATCTGCTATATAAAGCAAGTAATGCTCCTTAAACCACTGTAATATCAAATTACATATATGCAATTTACAATGCAGTTTTAGAATGTGAAATGGAAGCTTACCAAACAAAAAAGAGTCTTATGGAGTATAGAACGGAGATGTACGCATAAAGTAAGTGAATATTAAATGTATGCATGAAGAAATGCTGACGATTTTAAATACAGATGGAGAATTAAAGACACTTGTAAATCAACTTCATGTTCAAATATGCTCTGCATATGCCTGCTGGTATGTATTGACAATAATACAGCTAAAGAACAGTCCAGCACAGACACCTGTTATATGTACAAACAAGGTCTGCTTTTGTCATTTAGTATGGATAAAGTCTTAGTTTAAAAGATGTCTCACTGAAGTTTAAGGATATCAGCCTGAATCAAGGTTTCAGAATCCATTCAGTGCTGATTAACACAGGAGCATGTAAAAAGGATAACAACATAAACTTTAAATATGGTTTTGTAAGTAAATAATCTTTATGTGAATACAAAAAGATGTACCCACCGAAAAATACAGTATTTAATTAAATTTGTCAAGAGTGTGATTCTATTATCCCTATTTAAATTGTCATACTGTACCAATGATTACTCCCACCACAGTCAAACCCAGGAAAATAATCTCTAGAGTACAGAGAAATTTCATAAACACACTGCTGCCTAATTCTGGAGATGACTAAGTTTGTGATATTAAACTTCTGCATCTAGATATGTCATTGAACATCCCAATTGTAATGCTGTCAAACTGCCAGGTACAAAACTGACACTTGCATACTAGTAGCATTCTTTAGTCGACTTTGCTTGAAGTAAATGATTCAGAATATACTTTGTGTTGACCTCTCTTACCTACTGCAGTGATGTCCATAAGTTAGGGTCTTGAAACACACATGCTCTCTAGTTGATCCAAAAAAATGATGTTTGGGCTACAAGAATATACAGGGTAAGCACAGAAAAAGCAGACTGAGAAATGAGAACAGAGCTGGATATGGATGAGAAGAGACACAAAATTTTGAAGGATAGGTCAAATTTCCAGTAGGGATGGAAAGGAAAAATCTTAAATGGTAAAGAAATGGAGATAACCTTGGTTGAGAGGAGATGTGTTAGAGCAGAGATTTAGATGGTCAGCTTTTGGAGACAGAAAGGAGGTAGGGCTTTATACTTGCAGACTGATGAGTAGGATATTGAACACTCGTGATATGGGTAGTGCAGCTGCGCTTATTAATTCAGGGTGAGACCCAGAGCATTACAGCAACGCAGGTAGAATAGATTCCTTGAGTAAAACCTCAGCCATTTTGTACACAGTGGTACGGATTCCGTGATGCCTATCAGGGCAACACCACTGGCAGAACCACAACTGGCCTTTCATGATCTATACTGTCTAGATGTACTTAATTTGGGGAATTTTTGTAATTGTTATCTTCCAAGAATACAGTACAAGTACATTGCCTCTGGGACTGCAAAATGACCTTTTCAGGGCTTTCTTACACACACCATGTATTATATCCAGTTCCCAACAAATTTAGCCAGCACATATGGAGTTATTTGGAGGTTCTGTGTTACAGTTTCCAAGTGTGCCAAGACAGATGGCACATTTCTCTTGTGCATTCTTCTTTCCCTTGACTGGACTGTGAAGAGCCCATATCTTATATCAATCTGCCAAATACTTTGTGTCGGAGTTCAGTTTAGGAGAAATAACCATTGCTATATGACAAAATGTGCTGCAAAGAACTAAGGAAGGGAAAGGAATATATTTAAGAAGCAAAGAAGGAGTGGAGAGAAGAAAGTGTTGGGATACACAGAAATGCTGAGACTAGAGCAGGATTTAGCATTCAGTTTCCATCAGTGAGAGCTGACAATGAAGGTATGGGATCATTACCTCCGAAACAGAGTCTGGAAGGTATGAGTAAGGAAGCATGACAATGGTGCTGTGGATAAAAAAAGCTTTAAGTCACTTAGCAGCAGCTCTGAGTGAGCTAGTTACAGAAATCAATGCAATGAGTGTATTTGTAGAACAATTCAGCTCACCTTAAAATAGGTGTCTTATAATTCACCAGCTGAATGATTCTTTGTGCTCCATTTACTCTATCAAGTGCCCATATTGATCTCCTTCACCTGTAACATCACATCTAGCTCATTCTGGACACCTATGTTTAGTCTTAATCTCAGACTCTGAATTGCACTCATGAATTCAACACATCTGAAAAGACGAACAGGCCATCTTGGCTTGATTAGTGACTAGCAGGAGGACTGGATTGGATGTAGATCTGTAGAAGAACCTGCTGAGACTGCTGTCAGAGCTCTCACCGGCAAGAAAGACCTCATGACATCTGCATCTGGTGTCACAGGTGAAAAAACAACTTAAACTGTGAGCTTTAACGGGTGGTAGATAGCTGGTGAATGTTCAAAACTGAACTTTTGAATGGGATGGTTGCAAATTTTAATAACAATGCAACTAAAACTGAATGTCCTGAATCCTCCAATGTATAAAGAGACATAAGCCAGAAATACCAGTTAGGACACTGATTGCCCATTGCGCTTTGGTACACAGACTATTTAGATTTGGAAATCAGTGGAATCAGGGAGCTGGAAAGAAAAGGCTGAAAAGAAATGTTCATGGATAGAAATGGTTTCAGAAAGAATAAGTGAGTCTGGAAAGAAAATCCTGGCTGGAGGGAAGAAGAAGGAGACTTCCTGACTCCAGAAGGCTGAAGATTAGGGAGATGTGTGGAGATAAATGCTGGACGATACTCACGGATCTTGGCCCAGTAACAGCCAAGCCTGGGAACAGTAAGCAGCAGCACAGCAGAAATTGAAGTGACTTTCTGTCCAGCCGTCGCACACCAGTAGTGATCTCCCTGATAAGAAGTCGAGAAGCATTTTTTTCAGAACAAACTGATGAAGCAGAGGAGTGGGTGATAGTAATCCGAAAGGTAGAAATTCTTTAAAGTGTAGCCTGCTGAACCAGAAAAGTGAGTGAGAGCTGCTATATAGTAAGATAACTAGAAGGTGTTACATTGTCACCCACACAAGAGGAGCTTGTTGCCGCACCGACAGTATGGCTGCTAACCACCACAGCGCGCAGGTATTGTGTACATACAACAGTGATCTTCAGTTTCTGAATGTACTTACTGCGGGGCCTCAGCACCAACTGCAGAAGTCACAAGCAGGTCACACCAGGTCTGCTCCCAGTTGATTTTCTGTGCCTCCTGGCCTTTTTAAAGATAGGTTCGTCCACTACTTCAGCAGCATCCCTACTTTGTTTTTTTAAATACTTCCCTGGGTGTTAACATCATAATCAGATGCTGGTGCCACTCTGATCTTTTAATCAAGGTCAATTTAAACTTTTACTAGTTTGTTAGCAGATGGTCATATAAAGATGTTAATTGCCTAAATTTCATCCTCCATAAAACTGGCTGTCCTACAAATATATCTGGCTGATATTTCAATTTAAAGATAGCAACATTTTATTTAAAGCAAAACAAAAAAAAACATCACTGGCATGGGTCTGCAAACTGGGAGACACCTGAATATATCAAGCAGACTCATTAGAAGCCAGGTAGGTGAAAGTCATTGTGACCTGATAGTGCACAGGTTTGAGACAGCTACACAATAAAAAACTCTTGATATAGCTTAAGATGGCATTACAGATCATCTCACAGGGACATAAGCTCGGAGATGCTCACCTTCCAGTGTTGTTTCAGTTTCTGTTCCATATAGATGCAGATATTAATGAACAATTTTTTGTTTAGAAATCTGAGCTGTGTAAATTAGTTGTCATAGTAGTATGAGCCTCTCATGTTCTGTAGTTATAGGAGAAGGGATTTTCATGTCAAAGTTGGGACATCACAGGAATTTAAGAGAAAATTAATGTCTAAACAACTCCTTCTCAACAAACAGCCTCTTAACTGCTTGTTCTTTCAAATGAGAACACATAGCAGATATATATATGTGTGTGTATTTATATATATATGCAGGTGTGTGTGTATATATATATATATGGATGAATGGATGGATGGTTGTATGGATAGATAGACAGATAGATAAATATCATCTAAGGATATATATTCTACCTTTGTTTTCCCTGCATCAGCCCAAACCACTATTAAGCTTCAGACTTTTCTTTTATAAACTAGTCAGCAACCAAATTTTTCCAGTATTTCTTGACTCTCTTTCATCAGCTTGGAGTTACAGCTCAAAGAAGACAGCACATGAGCCATTCCATTTCTCTGACAGACTTCCACCCTTTAACATCAGAGGTGCAGCAAGATAATCTGCTGATGTAGCCCTTTTTCAGGTTCTTACTGTAGGAAAAGAACTGGCCAACCATTTCTGTTCTGTTCCACTCTTTTCTGTTCTGCCCTGTTCCCCATGACGGATAGTTCTCCAGATCGCTTTTAAGAAGGTACATGGGTAAATTATTCTTTTGATTTTCCATGGAAAGAGCCTATTGCTTTCCTTCAAGAATGTCTCACCTCATATCAATTCCTTCTCAAAAAAAAAAAAATCCCAACCCGTCACTAATCCTTCCTTCTGTCTCTTCTTCTCTTACTCTGTACCACTTAAGTCTTTTTCTCAGATCCATCTAGGACACACACACTCAAAAACAAGTGGAGCTGAATCAGCTTTGGGAATGGATCAACCCTTGTACAGGTCTAAAAACTTACCTGTCAGGAAACGAGTGGTATTACTGCAGGGGCAAGGGGACTGTATGTAGCACTACAGACTGGTTGTCTTCTTTCTGTCCACAATTTTGTGTCTCAGTTTTATCACGAATGAGTTTATTGCTCACTTTCTATCTGTCTGAGTTTCTAAGCTGACTCTACGGGTTGCATTGCAAGTTAAGCGGTGATATAAAGGGGTTTTTTCCTTCATGCTGTTATTCTGAATTCTAGTTGTACCTGTGTATCTTTCTGTTTTGAATGATAGTAACCACCAGGATATAGGGAGCTTAGTGTTTCTGCTTGAAGCTTACTTTGCTTGATACTAATTTGATAAAGTCAGCTCCTGTTCAGGATGCTGCTGGCTTGGATTATGTCCTTTTTTTTCCCCTCCAAACAGTTCCTAGTTGCTGGAAAACAGATTTGTAGGCAAAGGTTCTTATTGGATCCAACGCTGCAGGACTGCTAGCTGTCGAGAGTGGGAGATTCAGAAATCAAAAAGAAAACATGAAGGGAAAAGACTTCCTGTGTCTTTTTAACCAGCCAGAAGTAGAATTAACAGTAGTTTCCACTGGTACCCAAACTGAGGCAGTTAAACCAGTTATTATACCGTCACAGCTTTTCCCTGAACAGAGTGTGTATTATCTTGCGTTGTTCCTTTTACAGAGGTTTGCCAAGACATCCCCTTTTGAAAGAGCTGGATGAAAGCTGCTGGGGCAAATGAATTATAAAATGAATTGCAAGAAAAAAAGTTGAATTTTATCTTGATCCTTTCAACTTGATAATTTTAGCTTGGAAAAAAACCTTAAGAGATGTGAACAAGCAAGCTAAGGTTTTCAGATAACGTTGTCTTTAGACGAAGAAAGAGGACTCTTTCCAGCTCTTTTATCTGCTGTACTAATGACACAAAGGTAGCTATGGGCCCACCTGTGAACTGACTGAAGCAAAGAGCATGAGACCCCATCACTTGTGTTGTCCTTCCCTGCTGTCTGTATTTTGCAATGAGCTTTACTAAGCTGGTATTTTTCTTAACATCCTGAATACAAGGATCAAGACAATATGACAGCAACCTGGTTTCTGTGTTTTAAAAGTTCTCCAGTTTTTCTCATCACATCACTTATCCTTTAAGAAAAGTGTCCAGTTTCACACATTCAAATCCCACCAGTCGAATAAAGACTGTATGTTAAACTGTGTAGCTGTCAGGTTTAAATTTTCCTTATGATTTTTGAGCACTGATCAAAGAGGCTACGACCTCTGTGAGGACAATGATAAAGATATCTTCCTCATCTTTGTGACAGAAATGCTTATAGAAAAAGTAGTTTGGAGCACTCTTTAGAATAATTCTGTTCAAATTGCTCTTCAGATTAGCTTTCAGTCTCTCTTATCCTTAGACCTCCAGAAGTCCAACCTTTGCTCCTTTCCCTTGAGTGGGGAATAGTGGTGGGGAAGAATCACACAAAGAACAGCCAACTGAAATGCCTAGTGCTTTGTACTTTTCATATCTTTCATTGAGCAGAACAAAACATAGCCATATATAAAACCTATATAAATCATAAGGCTGCCTGAGGCTAGTTTTTTATTTTCCCTTTTTTTCCTGATCTATCTTGCTTTACAATGAGCATGCACGCTTCAAGGGATACCTCAGGAATGAAAGAATAATTTTTTCCCTATTATTTCTTTGATCCAGACTGCACTATCTTCACTTCTCAGTTTCACCCTTCAGTGGGCAGATTAATTGCAAAGATATTTTGTCTCCATAGTAATGTCGCATACTTGTTATTAGAGATTAAAAATCACAGGTAAACAATGCAGAAAAGTCAAAAGCCTGGACTCTTGTTGATAATAATTCTTAACCCCTTTCCCCCATCTGTTCTTATACTTTCTTTTGCAATGAAATTTTGCATTATTGAAGCAATTAAATAATACTAATAAATTTATGAGTAGCTTGAAATCTAGTTGAAGGATTGGTTAATTACGATAACATATAGCCATGCAGTGGTATAAACTAATTTTTAAAAAAGCCATTCCCTGGCAGAACAGAACACTGAAGAAAAAAATGTAAATTTAGTATATGTTATCTTGGGAGAAGAAAAAAGAAGCAGCAAGACGTACCCCATCTCCTTTTTGATACTTTTTATCTGTGCATTACAATCTACCCACTCATGCGTATTTGCCACTATTGCCCAAGTTGTCTTTTATTTTAACAAAATATAAGTTTGAATGTAGCTTTTTATCTCGAAGAAAAAATTTCTGGAAGAATGAGCAGAATAAAAGGAAGAAAATTCAATTATTCATTCACAGTCACATTTATTGAAGATATGCTTTTGTCTGCTACAAGCAAAAAGAGAAAATTCACACAAAGGGAAGGTGCACTTTGCTTAGAAATCTGAATTCATTCCAACTAGCTGCAACAGCCATGTGTACTTTCGTAACACTACAATACACATAAGTATATATGGGTTTGGTGGGAAGAAAGGAAATAATTATGCAATTTACCATGAAAGCACACTCAACAACTCACCTCCTGAGGATTCATCACAGGTCGTTGTTTAGTTTGTTCACAGAACAAAGACAAAAAGTCAATGGAAATATGCCAGGCTACATATGTGAGGACCTGACTTTGCGTTTTTTACTAATGGATTTCAAGAAATTAACATCACAGCAGTTCCTATAGTTTCTAAGATCATTTTCAGCACACACAGATTTCTGGAAGCTTGTGTATTTGCTTTGTAGCCTTTGGCTTAATCCTAATTTAGATGAAGTAATTTAAAAAACAAGATGGATAAAGGACAGCATGACACACTGATATCTTCTACATGCAAATATCCTTGTTGATTTTGTTTACACATTCTCCCTTCACAAAACATGTATGGTTTTAATCTTTCTGTGACTATTTTTCTTCTTAGCTCTTTGTTGCAGTATGATGACTATATTGCAGTAAGGAATATTATGGAAGTTATCACTCATTAAACAGCTGCATGTTGTGAAGTAAACAGAAATATTAAAGAAACTTATCATAAAATGAGTGGCTTGTTTTGAAGCACAGAATGGTAAAAACAGCTTTTGCCGCTCTTTCTTTTTTTTCTGTCCACATTCCTCTGGTAATTTTAAGCTATCTGGAAGGTGGTATTTTGTTACTGTTTCCTCCCATCCCTGGGAAACAAGTTCTTAGGTAAAATAATTTGTTTCTTGGTTGTTTCTCTTCTTCTCTGCCATTCTAAGCTGTTGTTCTTATTTCTGTTCAGCCTAGAGGTTGACATACTCCTAAATATTATCATTTCACCATAGGGACAAATTACCTTCTCTCTCAGTAGCTTAAGATAATACTGTGTCTAAAAATGTTTGATGAGTTGAGCTTGAAAGAAAAAACAGAATATCTACATTTTATACTACCAGCACTTAATCTTCATAACAAGACACAGAATAAAATCCCATAGCCAAGGTATTCTGATAATAGTTGATTAATATGTAGTATATTTTACAGTGTAGAATGCTGATTTGTATGTAAATGCAAAATGAGAAAGGAGCTGCTATGTTCATGCACTTTTCCTAATATTTTGACTTTAAATTGTTTCAGAACTCCAGCTATTGCTTTCAATCTCAGGGGCGCATACATAGCTATATAATCTCTAAATAAATAAAACAAACAAACAAAGTTGCTGCCAATATAGTGTTTTGAAGTCTTTATGCAACAGACACTCAGACTCAAACAATGACAGTTTGAAGAGAACTTTAGAGAAGAAAAGAAAGTAAATTTTTTTATTTCTATGTATAAGTGTGTGTGCATATATATATGTATATATGGTTATACTGAACAGCACTTTAAAATATCAGCATGCCAGAATAATTCTTTCTTGTCTCAGATGAAAATAGATTTCCAAAGAAAAATATACAGAAGAAGTTGTATTTCTCTCATTATACTATTCTGCACATTTATTCTGCCTTTGAGTTCTGAAATGTTAGATATGTTTACTGCAAGTGGAAATGAACAGGCATTTTCTGATTAAGATTTTTTTACTAGAAAGAATTAATTAGTCAGAAAAAATTTTTTCATTAATATTTTGTCAGCCTCCTGAGGAAAAATCTCTTTTGGGAAAATTTTCCAGGGTCCAAGATGTCATCTGGAGAAGAATGTCACAGGGCGAGAGTCTGACAGACTGATTCCAGGGATTTATTATTTAACTTCTAGCCATATGGCAAATCATTTACTAGTTTTAGATGTACTGTAGGGTCATTCTGGACTATCTGGGAAACCTACTGCTGTTAAAATATTGGTGACTTTTTTCCTTCTAACTATCACTGTATAGTACTCATAATTTACTTATGCTAATTTGCCTTATGATGGCTCTCAGCTTTCAGCTACTTGAATTTGATGTGGAACTTCCTCAAACCCCATGATTAATAAATGCATCAGTTTTATATTAATCAAAAAATGGCAAGACATTAAAATTTCTTGGTAGCCCGAAGTGTTATTTATGTGCTTCTGAAGCAGTATTTGCTGTTTCTAAAATTATGATGCTAGGTAAGCTCCGTTTGTTCATCTGTTTACCTCAGATGCATGGCTTTGATGAATAATTAACCATACATGCATTTATCAGGAATAGTCACTATTTTTCATTCTCTCTGCTCTGATGAAGTTTTCTGTTAAACACTATTTGCCATTCCCTTCAGTGACATTTTTATATTCCCCAAAATAATGGAAAGTACTTAAGTTCAACATTACAGGCAAAATAGTTTTCTACAAAGCCTCGTGATGGAAAACATTTGCTGAGAAAAACAGCCAAAGAAGACAGGGGGTCACCAAGCTAAGCAGGTAGTGGGCCAAGACCAAAGGCATGTGAGACCTAACACTATTAAATACAGCTGAACATGTCTTCACCCCATCAACAACTACACAAAGGAGTAGCATATGGCAGCAGCCCAAGCCATATGGGCATCTGCAGGTACTCCAGCACAGATCATAGCAAAGGCAGTGAGCACACTGCTGGCGGCATGCGACCGTGCCTGCCAAGATCTGATAGGCTTATGCATCACAAGAGCAGACACTGAAGAAGCATCCCTGTCTCATCACCTTCCCATTAATACCTTCTGATGCTACCAAGTCAGAAAGTTTGTATTTTAAGTTCTTGAAAAGAGCATAGTATTAAGGTAGGAGATACAGCCACCTTTACTGGTCTTTCACAGGAACGTGTACAAGACCCAGGAGTGAGCATTTACAGGAGGTACAAAAAGTGTCAATCTGTGCATGGCAACAGTAAGAAATCTGTTTAAAACTGTCTATTATTAACTCTCTTGAGACAACAACATGGTGACTTTTGCAAATACAATTTTTATCCTTTGTACTTTAGCTATGAAGCTGATTCAAGGAGCCTTTGTGATAAGGGCTCAAGAGTTGGATGCACAGAGCGCTGGTGGGTGACTCTGGGTGACTTACCACCTCCACTGAATCGAAGTCCCTTTCACCAGCTAGTGTCACATTTGGAACACAGGAAAGCAGGAACTGAAAGCTTGGGAAGCTGTGTAGCATCTCAGTGGGGATGAAACATTGTCTGAACTACAGCTAGGCTCATTTGTCCAAGCTCTGGGCCAACAGCTCAATCAGACAGCTCTGAAGAAGCTGTCGTCTGGAAAAGACATATCTGCTTGAGCTATTGGTATCATCTAAGACTCAGGAATCTTGTGTGTGTTGTTCATTTTTGATATATTGTCTTCTGGCTTCCAAAGGTGTTATTATTCTGTGCCTTATCCTGTACGTAGTTTTTACATATAGAAATCATTTGTCTAAGTTTCACAGGAAAACAAAATTAAAGATATAGTGAAATTAATTTTGAGGCTAATTGTTAAATGAGATTATGCAGCATAAGTGAGTTCATAAGTTGTCAAGAAACTCTTACCAAATACTGCTGATGATAAAAATACAAATGCAACTTTCATCTCCTGTTGTTGAAATAAATAGTGTTTTTCTGTAAACAAAATTTGAAAAATTTTTCAGAATAACTACGTGCTTCTGAATCCTGTTGCATTCTGTCATAACTGTAGTGGTCAGGGCCTAAAAAACTGTCAGTACTATAGCATCTTTCTCAGGCTTATCAGGATAGGATTTTACATCTGATAATTGAATGTCTGTGTGCTGTCATATAATTTGGCAATAAATATCAGTCCTGGCTTCTTTCAGCTCTTTTGCACAAGTCATTTTTTAGAATATGTTAAATCTTTCTACTTTCCTTTCTTTGAATTTCATTAATTGCTTTTAAGTTCTGTAAAATACAAACATTTTTCTATGTAGTGGTCAAATTCCTGTTTGGCCATATTCACAGCTCTTTGCATTAGTGTAAGTAAATTTACAGAGTAATTTTACAGAGTTGTCACTCCTAGTATATGAAGGACAGTTTGTTCTTCTCATGGAAAATCTGAATCTAAATGTTGTATTATATTTTTAAAACAAGATACTTGTCCCTGCAAGTAATTCCATTGAGCAGTGGTGGCTTGCAAGGGCCCATCTTGTAAAAGGAGAAAGGACAGCATTGAAAAATATGTCCTTGGGTTTCTAACAAAATAGTAATAGAAACTTTGTGTATAAAATATAATATACAGCTATTGTCTTCATATGTATCAAAATTAGTTACCGAAATCTTAACACCCCCTCTGAAACACAGAATAATAGTATGTAGTTACATGTTTTGCTGTACATATATACACACTACTGTTTTCAGGAAGAAGGACTAGCGCTCTCTCACTAATCCCTGGGATTGATGCATGACACAGAGAGGCTAAGCTCCATATGCCTCCTGTCTTTTCCTGCCAGCTTGCTTTTTTCAAGTCAGTAGCATCTTGTGACTGACAGCATCGTGCATGGCCATTTAGCCTTTACCCAAAGACAAAATACTCTGCACACCAGAACTGATAATAATTTTCCAAGTGTAGGGACTTTGTTTCCAGTATGCTTGTGGATCTTGTGGAAATGTAGTTAATAAACATGAAACGTGGTCTTTTCTATGGGCTGCTCAGTGTAGTGATGGGAAAGAGGCATGTATGGGGCTACAGTCCCGGATGCACGCAGGTGACAGCAGAAGACAGCAGCTCTTGTGGCTCAGGTCCTACCTGGGACTGCTGTTCTCTCCCACTTCTTGTCCCAGCACAAAGTTATATTTAAAAATCTGGTACAATGGACTGGCCTGTGGGGACTTTTCTGACATAGGCATTCAAAGGTAATACGATTTTAGCCACCTAGATCTACTTAGAGGTTTGTCATCATCTAAAGGATCATGAGCATCACCTGAAATGTCTTTTCTGACAAAGAATAGACTACTCAAAATAAACAGTCTACAACAATGATGTTTGCACAGCAGATCAAAAGGATGCATTTTTGCTGCATCAAAAGAGAACATGACATTAGGCAACGACTTTTCAGGATGGCATTTTCTAAGATTTCACACTCTTTGCCAGGGGTTGACAGTTTTGTTAGCTGGAGTGGAAAACATTTGCACCTTTTACTTGAGCCTGGACAAGTTATTTTGCCAGAGGTTTGGATTATACTTGTATAGAGTCCAGTCCAGTAATACTCACCCCATGGCCTTATTCTGCATATAAACTTAATGTTGCCTCACTTCCCAATCTGGAATGGCTCTTTTTGTTTGAAAAGTTATAGATATTCCATGAGATGAGCTATAAGAAAATTTTCAAATGTTTGGGGAACAAAGGTTTCCCTTCATGTTACTCTTCCATATATGAAAAGAGGATTGATACTAGATATTAGCTCCCCATACAAAATACCAAGGCAGGATTTCATTGGCATGTATTGTCCTTTCTGAACAGACCATGTACAGAAAATAGAGCTAGTAGGATAGCTGGAAAAGTATTACAAAACTACATTGGGCCCACAAAGTAAGGCAGTTAATGAGTCCTATTCTCAGCTAAGCAAAGCCCAATTCAGAGCATACAAAGTATCAGGAAGATCAATTAAATGCTAATAAACCACCATATATAATGAAAAACTGGGACTGATCTTGGATTAAGATTCAAATTCAGTTTTATACGATGTGACTTTCAGAAGATACCAATAAACACTTGCAACGGTAACTTCTGGTTACCACTACAGTTCTTCTAGGCGACCATTAGTTTAGACACTGTCTGTAAGTTACATGATTTCTTAGAAGTGTGAGAGTTTGGAGTTTCCTGCAGCTCGTAAGAAAATGCATAAATAATGTTGTCTGCCTCACTTCCACCTTTTGCTATGATTGAAGAGGGAACCTTTTCTAGGGATACTGGATAGTTACACCTAGAACTCTCATGCCATATGATTCCGTGTCATATGATGCCATTTACCTCTATCATATGACCAAAATCTCTGACAAGTCTTCCAACTTCATAATAAGAGGTCTCCAGGAAGGAGGGAAGTGGGGACTGAGATGCCAGGAGGAGGCCACTTCAGCAATGAATGTACAAAGTAGGAAGTACCCATGCTTACAGTCCATGAGGACTCTGTCCTCATATCTCAATGTACATAATGTAATAAAACCAATATTTCTCTGATATCTTGTGCCCTAGACACATAATATTGGGTGCACTCACTTAACCTTGTTCACTTATTTCCTTGCTGACAATATGTCATCCTCTTCTCCTGTGGGAATGTATCAGTACAGGTTAGAGCCAATTCCAGCTTCTTTTGAACTGGCCTAGGCAGCGGTGGTTGTCCAGCATCCCAGAGAGGAATCTGATTTGTGACCAATAGCGATGTTGACACTGCACATGACAATGCGCCCTTAGGAGCAACTATTCTTGGTAACTACTAAGAGCAAAACTCAGGCATCTCCACAGTTCTTCTAAACCTCTTGAATTCAGCCTGCATTCATGTCACTTATAGGTTGGTTGCTCTTCCTGTAGATGTCCTCAGGGCACTGGACCCCTGCAGGGAAAACTCCAACATCTCTTGTCTGCCTGACATCATTAGTGACAAGATAGACCTGGTAGCTAGAGGCTGCACAGAGTCCAGGTGTTGTCGTTCAGCAGAAAAATATGCCTTGGAGGACACTGTAGGCACTATCTGTTCCCAATGTTTGCCTTCCCAAAATAGGAGTTAGAGTGGTCTGTATACTGTCCCGAGGGCCAGATGGACGGGCAGCATGTTTAGCCTCCAGCCTTCCTTGTGATACTGCCATCAATGTCGTGTGACGCTTAGCAAGGACTGTGTAAGTACAGTCTTACACAGAGTCAATTCCAAATTTAGCAACAAAGGCCCTGTGTGCTAAATACTATACAGAGCAAACTAACAAAGAAAATATTTCCCAGCCTAGATGACTTAGAGTCAGGAGAAAGACAAAACTAGCAGAAGAGTCAATGCAAAGATAAAAAGAGGTTAACAAGAACAGAATTGCTGTCATTCTTTCTGAATGTTTAGAAAAGAAAACAGACAATATTGGATGAATTCTGTGTGTTTATGAGTTGAGGGGATTAAGTTGATGTGGCTAACGACATGAAGCTCTGTGCTGCTGTTTAAGCTCATCAGACTGCATTTTTAGAGAGGAAAAAAATCTCACAACCCTAAATTACTTGCTTAAATGAACCTTTTAAAAAGACAGTGATGTACAAGAAACCCTGACGGATTTAGGAAGCTTATCAGCCTCTGTGCAGACTTGCTTGTTTCTGCTCTGTGTCTCAAGCATCATTCTAAAGGTTGGAAATTCATTTTCTCCTATTACACTATGTTTTAACCATAGACTGTCAAAGCTGACAGTTTCAAAATATGTTCCCACCTTGAAAATGTATCTTCTTTTTCTTTTTTTTTTTTCAGAACCAACTTTGATAAGTTTTAATCAACAGCTCTGAAATCACTGTATCAGGCTTTAAAATGGTTGTGAAATGCTAGCTCCTTGGGCGTGGGAAGTCAAACATTCAGCAAATCCGGGGAACGGCTTCATTGCAAGTGACGATAAGATCAGCACCCCAACCTTAAGCATTTTTTTTTTTTTAATTGCTACTGCCACTATATGGACAAATATCTTGCTCTCTGGGCACATCAGAAACTTAAAATCTTGCCAGTTTACTTCTCTGTTGTTTCGTTAAAGTGCAAGGAAGCCCATGTATGAATATTTATTATCTTGAAACCACACATTCTAGACAGAGCACTTCTGACCATTGTGCCAATCCCCTGAGAGCTTCAGGGACTATTTTAGAAGAGCTGAGAGTGAAGAATATTACCTGGGACTTAAAAATTGTTCCAGAATCTTTGGGACTAGATTGTAGTTCAGACGATAAGCCTACACAGCAGACAAGGCAAGATGTCTCGTATGGCCCTCTGCAAATATCTTCCTGTGCCATGGTAGGTGTATGTTGCATAGCCACTCATTTTTAAGCAAAATATGTAGGAAAGGGAGGGTGAGGAATGGATGGTGTCAACCTTCTGCGTCCCCAGTGTGTTGGATGGCAGAGATGACCTGAGAAATGCATAATAATTGATGAGAGTAGAAGTCATGAACCTGAAGCAATAAGGAAGCAAAGTGGAATTTAATTTTATGAGTGTGAAACTACCTCTAAGATGGCACAGCTTTCATGCCACATTTTGCTGGGGGCTGTGCCAAAGGGCATACCAAACCTTTAATGCTATGTAACAGCTTTTCCAGAGCTGAGCAGAGGTCACTTCCATGCAGAATACGGATATAAAACGTGAGGAAATAAAAATATGAGATGTAAAACAGAATCCTGATCAAGAATTTCTTTTGATTCAGGAATAATAGTTAACATCCATAATGATTTATTTTGTCCATTGACTTAAAGGCTTTTTTACTTGCTACTGTCTTGTATCTTACCTCTTTTTATTTTGGAGAGACATTTTGTATATTTTCCCTCATTTTTCTGAGAGGAATGAAACTTTTATCATTTCAAAATATGTCCCCTTAAATTTAATTGGATAGAAATTAATATTTGCACATGCTACCAACGTCACTCTTGGAAGTTGTAGTTTCTGTGCTTCTTTTAAAGGAGTAGAGTCCAATGCCCAGATTTTGTCACACACTGTGTACTGTATATGTGTATGTGCAGTAGATTACTGCAACATGCAAGGGCAGTCCTGCTGAGCAGGAGCACCCGGCCTACAACTCTCAGTACGGCAGCCCCTTGGAAAGGTACAGCTCGAACATCAGAATTTTGATTCAACAAGTTGGAGCAGTGTTTCAAGTCAGAAATTGTTCGACATAATGCCGTGTTTGCAATTATTCAAAGAAAAAATAGAGAATCATTATATTAAAATGTGAAAGACTTTCAGTTCCCTTAAAAGATCAATTACAAAACAAATATGTGAAAATAATTCTATTTCTGATGTTGTGAAAGACGGAAGCTATATGTTTTGAGAGCCTTTGAAGGAAATAACCATTGTATTACATTCTCCTCATAGCAAACTTTCAGCAGAAATTTCCCATTAAAATATCTCCATTGAAAACAATGACTTCTATGGAGGATGAAGGAGTTTCTCCACTATGACTCTGCCTAGTCTGTTTTCTCTAAATAGTTTATACTAATCGTAACTGTAATGTTGAAAAGACTACTCGCAGGTTTTAATCCTTTTTACTATTGAAGGGGAATATGTATTCCCTACAGAAACTAGAAATAATAGACAACATCGTATAAGCTGTTTATGTCCATGTTAAAAACAGGCATTGTTAATATATTATTATTGAGAGGTTTAATTCAGATTAATCAAAGCAGAAGAGAGTTAAAAACCCCATTTTTCCTTTTTCTTCTAGACTATATTTCAATATTCCTGACTGTTAGATGCAGGTGTGGGGTTTGTTTGCAGTTTTTTTCTATATGAGCTAGGATAGGCAAAGGATCAACAAAGGTTAATTGAAGATACAAAAGCAATGGAGACTTTGAATTTCCTAATTGCACAAATTAGATTAGTCTTTGTTAAGACCTGTAGGTGCTTAGTGTGCTTAATGGCCAGTTTTTCCTCTGCTTTCTTGCTCCAAGATGGGGCCAGAGTGGCATCATCTAGACATGGTGGGAAACGACACTGCCCGCTGGGCAACTGTGCTCAGGCAGAGGGTGACTGGAAGGCTGATTATCAAGCGTTGCCCTGCTCCTACAAACAACTTTTAGGCACAAAAGACAATCAATATTTTCGTTGTCTTTTGTATAATTTTTGTTTTATGTCATTATTTTGGGGTTTTTTTTAAGCTTATTTCCTTCTTAACAGCTGGCAAAGTGTAGGAAGGGTTTTTGTAGATTTTAAAAGTGTCCTTTCCCCAAAGCCTAATTTAAATTAATGTTGAAGCTACTTGGAATGCATTTCCCACTCTAACGGCAAGGCAGGGGCTCTTTTAATCTTCTCTTTCTCTAATTTCACTTTTTTCTGAACTCTGAAATTAGTTTTCCACTCACCACTTCCAACTGTTAATCCTCCAATATATAAAAGCATGGTTTTTCCAGGAGAAATATTTGGTAGGAAATTCCTGCATCCTTGCAATCAGTGGTTTGCATGCAACCCTGTGAGTCTGGAGCATCTTTGTTGCTGAAACTGGCAACAATTGCTGTCAACCCCTTGTGCTACATTAACCCATACAATGTGACAGACTGCAAAGGCAGCAGCATTTCAGATTTTAGTGAAAATCCAATGGCAGAACTCCCTTTGCCTCCAACGTAGCTGAAATATCACATGCATAGAGCAGTAGCTGGTCTGGTAATAGCAAAACAGGCTGCGAATTTTCTCATCTTCTTGAGGAAGCTTAGAGTATTTGATGAAAGAAAGGCTTTCAAAAATAAAAAATTTGCCTCTTGTTCTTCAGTTGACCTTATATGTGCAAAATGTTCTTTGTGCTTTTTTCTACAGGAATTTGATTCCATATTTATGAATCGCTCTTAATATTTGAGCAAGAGTAGTATTATATATTTTTGTATCATTTATATCATTTGTATCATTTATACTGAATAATAAAAAATAAACAAACAGAATTCTTTTAGAAGTGCTACTTCTTTTGAAACACCTCCTGGTGTAGTGCAGAATGTTGAAATTTCCAAAAATGAGTAAGTGTTGTACTCTCAGAAACAAAAACAAGGTTTACCTTCCTTTTAAGTGTGTTGCGTTGATTTTAATTACTTCATCCTCTTACATAAGAAGATGATTTAAAAACTGAGTGTTTTCTTCTCAATATGTGTGGCAGATACAGAATTAGGAAGCTTGTAGAAAACTCAAAAAAGGGCATGATTATACAGAAAGCCTGAAAAGAATTATGTCCACATCATAAATATTTTAAATACATTTTCAAATTATTTCAAAAATCTTTCTTCAAATAGTAATTCTACAATGAAAGACACACTATAGTGCAATGCTGAATCAGTACAGATTATTAGAAGAAACAATATTACAAACCCCAGGCATCAAATAAAATGATCTGAAAATTGAATTTAGTAGTTACCAAAGGAAAATAAAATTTTCTTTAAATAATCAGGAAAGAAATTTGTGATAAATGCTAAAGCCAACTTTATAGAGCAGTACTACTTTCAAAGTTCTTAAAATATTTTCCTTTTAGAACTGGCTTTTACATAAATACTGCAACTTTTAGTATTTAAGCTATGTTTTTGTGTTACTTGATATGGAGAATGTTTTGATTAAAGATAAACAATCACTTGACATTTAGCTTTGAATCTGTTGCCAACAAAGTATGCAAAGTGTCTATTTAATATCATCCTACTCTCATTAATGTATTTATTATTCCATTTAAAAATAGTAATTGCAATAACTTTGAGTGGCATGGCAAAGTAAAATGATAATTTATATTCTTAGACTTGAATTCTAGGTCTTGGTGTTTTGTGTTTATTATGGTTTGTTGTTTTTGCACTGTCTTTCTCCTTTAGAGTGTGTGGGATCCATTTTATTGATGGATGTAAGGAAATGAGGATTATAAAATCTTTATTGAAAGAATTACTGGTGGTAAACACTGTAGAGTTTTAGGAAAGTTATGGTTTGGGGGGGGTGAAGGTTTTGTTTGTTTGTTTGTTTTGTGGGGATTTTTTAATCCCCATGCTCAAAACAAATTTATCCTGAAGATTTGGTTTCAGGATATATTGTAGGGGGAAACTAAGATGTAGGAAAGCTATCCCATTTGTGGTCATTTATGATAACTCACTCTGCTGATATAAATTGGTCTTATATAAATGACTTTTTTTGACTTTTCATAGTTTACATACTGAGTAAAAAATCAGTCTTAACTCCTCCACACAGCTTTTGGTGCTCTCTCCACCAATATTGTTTTTTCCTAGCTAAAGAACTGATCCCACTTTATTATACTTTACTGGTACATCAAAGTGTCTTTCCATGTAAAGACAGAAGGTACATCGTCTTCAGTAACTACTTTTCAAGTTGTAGTGGCAGTTTTCTTGCACATTTCAGTCCTCTGGAACGACGAGAAAAGCAAGCTAGCCACAGCCTTCTTTCACACCAGCTTTCTCACACACAGAGAAATGTGTTAAGATGCCTGCAGAACTTCAATACATGGCCTAACTATTTTAACTTGTACTTGGTTTGCTTCAGAAATAATGTTCTTTACTGTTCTTCTGTTTAGATTTCTTTGTGGAGTTCCACTGTACTTAATCTACAAGTGCATGTTCATGTGCAAACCGGAAATGTTTGGAAAAACCTTTGTGTATTTTGAAGTAGTATTCCTAACTGATGAATAGAAATAAGTCCATCTTCTGCCTCAGATCACACCAGGAAGTCAAGTTCAATGCGTATTCTTTTCATTTATTTGAAAAATACAGTATTTAAAACTGTAATATGAAAAGAGACCACCTTTTAAAAAAATTATGTGTATTTTCTCTGGCAAAAAAATTGCTATTAATTCCTACACACTGGTATATAATAGTACCCAGCTATTTAAAACAAAAGTGATCCAAATAACAAATACAACTGATGGATCACTAAGCTATAATCTAAAACATCATAATGAACACTTTTAGGTCATTTTTTGTTTAAAAAGACCATGTAAGTAGAAGTCTAGTTTGGACAGGCAATTGTCTACCGTGTATGCATACTGGCTTTCAGAAAGCGTATAGGCAATTTCTCTTCACTGCTCAGTTCATTGGTTAAATTCAAATCAAGCAGTAAAAATGTTCATTTCTTCATGTGAACCAATGTGCAAATCACTGAACTGAAGAAAAGCTGAGTGAGCAATGCAGAAAAGATGGAACTTGTCTTAGAGATGAGGGCTAAGACCAAGGGCTTAAGATATGCACAGTATATGTTAAAAGTATATGGCAAATTTATGTTGTATCACCTCTTTGCAGTTCCTGTCTGGGGCAAGCTACGTCACTTTCCCAGGCAGAATTTAAGAGCACTGGAAGGTTTCGTCATCATCTCCAGGAGATGCAGGGAAGGGATGGATCAGTATGCTATAAGTACCACCGACTACTGCAACAGTGAGGGGGAGTAGGAAAGCAGGGGTAGGGATGGGGGTGTGATCATCCCCTCTCTTACTCTGCTGACATTAGAGACTGCATCTGTGGCGGAGCAGAAAATGGCTGTAAAAAAGGTCCAACTCAGGGCCACAGTATCTCAAGGCTCCAAAGACTTCCCTCACACAGACTTGCCAGGGAGGCACCCCACGTGGAGGGCAAAACCAGCCAGGGACAGCATTTGATTAATAAAGTTATCATGAAAGTTTTTTAATCTATTAAAAGGAAATAAAGATGGCAGGGATGCCTAGTATGGAGCATGGAAAGAATTCAGCATTCTTGCCCTTTTGCTTCAACAGTAGCCTTAGTGCAGAAACAAGATAAAACTCTCTGTACTTACAAGCTATGCAAGAGGCATTTGTAATCGCACTCTGACATACCTTATTTTAATGAGCTGTCTGGTAAACTGTCTGCAAGGTTACTTCAAGGCAAAGTTTGTACTCTACGACATACCCTCTCTTAGCACAAAGACGAGTCCAGTATCGCCTGAGCAGCCTGTTCCTATAAGAAAGGCGGGGGTTTTTCCTCACTGTCTTTCTCTACCGAGTCAATAATTTATGCATCTCCTTTGGGATCCTTTTTCCCTTAAAACATCTCTCCACAGGAGACAAACTCTGTGTGTGCATCTTGAAAGCATAGGCATAATATTAATTCTTTCTAATTTCATTTTTTTCTTCTAAAGATTGATTACAAAACAACTGCAGTACTCACTAATATGGTTTTCCCATTACTAGGATCTCCAAAAAAATGATGAATGAGGCAAAATCTGAACCCAGCAGCTTGAGTGCCTTTCCTGTATTAACTGTTTTCATTTGCATTACTATTTGAGAGGAAGGTGTAGATAAATTCAAAGGCAATACAAGGTTGAAGCTGGCGTTAGTCTTAGTTCTACTTGTTTCTACCTCTGTAGTCAGTGCTATTGAGTACAACTACCTGGGATTCTTCTAAACCAATTTAAAATATTGATTCCTTAAATTATTTTGACGATCCACTTGTTAGGAAAAAAAATCTTTCTCAAAAGCAAATGGGGGCAAGAATGCATGCCCACAGGCTGCAGCACAGCCTGACAATTTCTACCTGTGTGTCTCACCACTGCTTCATCCGAGCAAGGCGGAGAGCTGGACGGTTTTCACTCTGGAGTTGGTGCCTTTGCCAGGTGCTGCATCACACCGCGTGGGTCTGCCGGCTTGGTTGGTGCGTCTTTACCTCACTCTGGCTTATGGCGGAGATGTGCCCAGAGCAGCCAACAGGCCACTGGAATTGCCAGGACTCTCTGTATTAGTTAGAGCAGGGATCTGAAACCCGTCCTCTCCCACCAGCCATCCTTGATAGGGTGTAGCTTGCATTTTAACAAAAATAAAATTTTTGTTAATTTTGTAATACTTTACACTAGAATTACACTAGATGTAGTACTGCAAAACGTGTTTTTCTATTCTTGTAGAACTGCTACCCAAGAGGAAAACAATTTTTATTCTGTGAAGATTTCTAAAGTATTCACAAACATAATTCTTACCTATGTTGTCCCATAAATTACTAAACACATAACTTAAAATTTTCCAGCTACCTATATGATTAGTGTGTCAGGTATGTTGCAAAACTTCAGAAAGTCGTGGAAGCACCATTAATCATGAAGTGCTAGCCTCAGTGTTAACTCGCTTTCTCTTACCAACCCCAGTAAACCTGATTAATTAAGAAAGGAATGCAGCATCATTTTAAAATCTAAGGTATAACCGGCTTAAAACATCAATCATATTTTAAAAACAAATTTTAGTTTGAAATATTGGTAGTCAGCTTCCATCCTGGTGAGAATATTTTTTGCTTAAAGTGACAGCAACAGTGGATACATGTCACTGGGAAGGAATATGCTTTTATTATCACTCTAAATATTTTTGCTCTTCCTAAACTATGATCTTCACAGAGATCACCCAGCAATTCTTGCCTTCCCATGGCAGTGGAAGAATTTAAATTCAATCGACACCAAAGCTTTCCAAGTCTGAAAAAGTCGTAGATTACTATAGTTAATAGGCTTTGCAAATCCTTAAAATTACTTCATTTTCAGTAATACACAGACATGTAATCTTATATTTTTAAACCACTTGTCCATATTTGTGTTTTCCAGAAAAAATCTCATTCAACACCTCTTCTAAAATGCAAAGATAACCTTTTCATAAAAACAGAAAGAGTATGTAAAAACAAAGCAAAAACCCCAGCCACCAGCCCCAGAACAAACCCACCTGCAAAACGAACACCTAAACCTAGCAGATTTACAGTATATTTATGTGAAAGATTTTTGGGGAGTAAATGGTTTAGCAGAGGTTTAAGCCGCCGCCATGCGCAGTGCTGGCAGGACCGACACAGGCTCTTGTCACCCACAGACACATCCAGGAGATGCCACTGCTCCTGGTCGCCCCTGAGCCCTCCGCAGCATTTCAGCGAACTGCCACGCTCGGCTGCTGGGCAAAGCTTTTCCTCTGAGCTGTGTTTCCACCTACGCTGGAGGCAGCTTTAAGCTGCAGGAAGCATTTCTGCTCTCCTGACAGCGTGCTTCTGCCACTGCGCTCTCCCCTTCTTTGTGCCGGCACAAGCACTTGTGCGGCCAAGTAGTGAACCCAACGGGTGAAATCCAAGGTGTCAAAGCAAGCCCCTTTGAAAGCGACAGACAGTTAATTTCTAAGCTTATTTCAGAAATTAACATATAAACTGATTCACCATCTGAAAGGTTTCTGACCCATGCTAAAGAATATAATTGCTGATTTTGTTTGGTCTTTCTAAATACTGATTTGGTCATTCTTTAATAATTTAAACATCTGAATTCTTCTCAGCTCTTATGCAAGTTGTTATATATTGTCCAACGTTATCTCTATTAAAACACCCTGTGAACAAAAAGAGTAAGTCAATGACCCTTTACTTGGCAATGAATAATAAATCAACGAGTGACTGAATATCTAGAGTGGCTTCATTCAGTGTTGGCCACTGACTCTTTGATAAAAGACTGAATTTAAAAGGGAGGATTTTCGAATATCCTTCTTCTGACACACAACATGTAACACCTTTTCCAGTGTAAGAATCCAGGTTGCTGCATTCCTGTTGTCAGACTCTGTGAAAGGCTCACTGCAAGTCAGTATAATGGCTGGGAATGGGAAAGTGAGAAGAGAGCAGTTTGAGAAAAATCTGCATTTATTCAAACAGTCAGCGTTTAAGTCATTGCAGTGATCTAAAACAAAGAAGCATTATGTAGTATAGGACAGAATAAAGTGCAAATTTTACAATTTTACAATTGGATATTTAAAAAAAAAGCAAATTCAATATGTTTCAGAAATACCCAAGTCTCACAGAGCAGCCACCATCAGGTCCCCAAGGGATGACTCCCATCTACCCTTCTCACAACATTTACAAACACCTCCTTTTCTTAAAGAAATCTGGGATCCTTCACGGTTCTCATTTCCATTCATTGAAAAGGTATTGACTTCCTTTAGTACTAATTATCTTTTTTAGTGCCTTATTTCAGATGGCTAGTACTTGCTGTAATGGAAGTCGCATAAATTAACTCCCTTCTGAACTGGGAGAGTAGATTGGAAGATCTTTGGGGCAAGAATTATTCCTTCTTTTTCTAGATAAACAGTCCCTAAGCATAACTAGCCTTTCTTATCTTGGTCAAAGGCTCAAAACCGTTGCTGTAACAGAAACACAAAGGCCCGCATGCCATTGCCAAAGAGCGATTTAATGTAGCTAACTTGGTGTAGAGGGAATTACAAGTCCCGAGCTGGGACCATGAGAGACGCCACGTTGCAGCTTGGCCTCTGTAATAATTCCAACAACATATTTTATTGTACAGCCTTCCTCAGTGTTGTTGACCAAAACCTTACAAAAAAGCATTATATTTTGTTGGGTTTACTACTATGAAATTTAATATAAGAACAATTTAATTCATATTCCTGCTGTGACTTATTATTTACAATTATAACCCATTCTCTCAACATTACAAAACAAATGCTTGCATGTAAAATACATACATGTATTGTATTTTACATTTAGCCTCAGAGCAAGGTAAACATGTCAGAACTAACAACTCCCAGTGCCTTCATTGTTAAATAACACATAATCTAAAAAATCATATTTTGTTTTATTTTATTTTATTTTGATAAATGTTTATGTTGAGTAAGCAGTGATAGCAATAATTCCTGAGGATGCATGGTAACAAGCAGGGTTAGAGGAATGCCATAGCAGAGTTTTCTCTCAGTCACCATGCACAGAAAGAATTTATTTCAGCTGATTTGTATAATAGTTATAGGAATAACAGTCACAGACCTGCTATCCTTTAATCTCCAGCCACTTAATACTGAATATAATAACAATGTGTTCTTGTGCACACATGCGTATACATAAATATTTACAAAACAGCCACCATTTCACACTCCGGCAGTGCTGCATTAAAGACTTCCATAGCCGCCCCTCCCAGTAAGTGCAAATGTAGAAATGAAATGCTGCAGGGGAGCAAGGAGCAACAGTGAAACGAGGCACAGTTTGTACATTTAAGCTTCCAGCCTGGAAATTCAGGTATCATAGTTCTATCTGCAGCCACATATCCCTCTCGTTAGCAGTGAATAAACTGGGCCACATGTCACAGAGGATTAAGTACAGGCCATAGCTCAAAAGAGCAACCAGAAAACAAACGAAAACAATTTGGTCTCCATTTGCTCCAACAGAAATCATTTTTTAGTGAGCTGTGCTTAACTTGAGCCTTTGAAAAATGCCTGTAGCAGCTGGCAAGTGGGGTGAAATTCATTTTGTCCTAAATTCAGGTGTATGGTGCACGGGTATGGGCAGAGAATTAGGGTGCCCAGGGTCCCGTTCGGGTCGTTCAGCGTGGTTGCGGGAGGCAGGAGCTGCTTGGCAGGGCAGAGGGGAAGCTAAAACACCCCCGTACCGTGGCTGCGCTGCTGCAGCCGCCGGCCGGGACAGGGTTCGGGTCTCTTCCCAAACACCTGGCTGCCCCTCAAGTGGAGGGTGGGTGTCCCCTGGTCCCACGTCGAACCCTCGCAGGGGGACGGGATTGCCGCCGCAACAGCGGATGCCCACCTTGGCCCCCCGCGTCCGCCCCGCTCCCCTCCCCTCAGCCACCGGCCCGCGGAAGGTGGGGCTCCCTGGGGAAGGGCGGACGGACTGGCACCAGTTCACAGCTGGAATAATCCAAATAAATACACTAGGGGAGGCCAAAAGTTTACAGTCAAGGGATGCGTTTTCAGAGAAAGGATCACACCTCTATTTTTATGCATCTTTTTCCCCACTTAAATATTACTTAAAAGACCCTGTTTTAAAGGATGCTCAGAGGGAAAAGGTAAGCACACAAATACTAGAACAATGTTACAATTAGTTACTAATTCCTATCATTAACCGACTCTTCCACACATATGGGAAGTTCCAGTCTTTACTAGGGCATGCCATTTAGATTTGGATGGCTGCTTGCATCATTTACTGAATAAGTAGCTATTCAGTATCTGTTTTTCTCCTCATTTGACCTGTGTTCCCATGCCCCATTTAGCATACACCTTACATTTCACCTTTTTTTTTTTTTTTTTAAATGGCTTTTTTCACCTTTCTGGACAACACCGTGACTGAGTCTAAGCCTGACTGTATTGGAAAATGCCCACATCCCTGACACTGTGCCTCTGGGGAACCAAGTAACAGAAAAATCTCACAATTCAAAAGAAGATAAAATTTTGTGATTCCACGATTTGGCCACTCCTAGAATGAATGAGTCCTGAGTTTCATCCTCAGATACCTGACTACTTCTTGTATTTTATACCATGACTAGCTACTATAAAATGCAAAACCAGCATTTTTAGTAGCCTTAGTTCAAACTTTTTCTTCCTAAATATATGATCTTTGATATGTTTTATGGGAGTCTGGATTATCCTCACCGGACAATTTATTGAGAATATTATTTTAACCCTAATATAGATCCCCTGTGGGGGACAATATGCTGATGGGATTGTTAAAGTTGTTATGATTATTGTTACAATTATTGTTAGACACAATAACAGTAAAAGCACGAGACGAAGTCATAAGAGATGTTAGAAATAACAACTAATTTTAACTGTGTGTGCAACTGCTAGGTCTGTCTGTAGGCTGGTGCACCTAGGAAGATGTATGTTTGTGTAGAGTATTCAAAATTTAAGAATAACTATCTATTAAGAAACAATACGTCCCTCATGAATAGAATTTGCGTGTAAATATTTTGAACATATTTTTTTCTGCACCAGATTAGAAAATCTTTATGTGCTACTAGATCTTTGCTGAGAAATACAGAGACATCATTACTCTGTGCATTTGCAATCTGCAGTGTATAGGAATGAGTGATGTCCTGATTAGTGATGTTTTACTGCATAACTATAGATCAATGCAGGAGTAAGAAGGAGGACAAAGACCTCAACACAAACTGCAAAATATAGTAACACTTACTTCTTTTTTCATGACACTTGTATTACTACTTAGCTTTTAAAACCCACGTAAAATGTGAATCTCAGAAATATATTACCTGACTATATATGTATTTTCTGATCCAAGTTTCTCAAGGCTGACATGTTTCTGACACTTTTTGGGTTGACTGGTACAGGAACAAAAAATAAAGGGGCTGGATATGTTGGAAAGGACTGAGAAATAGCTATGTAGGGTCACAAATTAGACTGACTGAAGGAAAATTATATTCAACAACACCCAGTGATTGCACTGAAATGATTCTTCACGAGGCTAAATTTAAAATAGATTTTTTAAGACTTAAGAAATAACTAGAGAAAGGTAAGAAAGAGTGCAGGAAAATTATTTTCTGCAATGAGCAATGATTGCACTGGAAAAAAATTCATTGTGCCATTAAATTTTAAAAAATAACTTTTTTTACCTTTAATTTGAGATTGAGAGGCTACTGCACGTCTTCTGTGAAAATAAATATTTGGGTCACAAAATTGTTGGGTGTCTGCGTTTGAGGTTTCCTTCCAAGCCCAAATTTCCACATATAATCTATTTAGCATTCAGCAATACCTCATTATCATCACAGACTAAATGAAGCAGAATGGTCTAGTAGCTTGGTTTGCATTATTCTGCTCCACAATTCCTGGCCCTAAACTTAATTCAGTTTAAAATAGCTGCATTGTTACTGTCTTTTGCAAATTGGGTTGGTGTCCTTGCCTTGCTACATCTTCCAGCACTAATTTATAGTTATATAGTAAAACATTGCTAACCGACACTTCACCCATTCCCATAACCTGCAAATTGCAAATACATGTGAAAACTGATCTCTCCATGCTTTTCAACAAAGAATTAGTAATAAATGTTCTTCATAGAAGAAAAGTAATAGAACTTGTGTAGACTATTGTAAATGTTATTAGAAGTTGAATAATGATTTAGGAATCCCACAGACAACAGTCTGAGGCATTTTATTATTTTTTTTTAAGTTTCGATTTTATTTCTACAAAGCTATAAAATTCAGTGACCCTAAAGTTATCATTCAGTCCTCAATGCACAATACTAAAACTCTGCCACCTTGAAAAACATGTTGGCATATATTCTGTTTTTATTTTTCAAAAAGTAACTTGTCTTCTCTTCCATCTTAGACATAAAATAATGGGAAGATCCTATTAACATGAAAGCTACTGCACAATAAAAACACAGACATCTCTTTTCTATAAGTAAAATGAAAAAATCTTTAATTTCTGACTTTATCTAACTGAAATCTCTTTCAGTAAAGAGTTGTAATTCTTTATGTCCCACCTATGAGTTTTGACAAATACACAAGCCATAATGGGAATGTAAGTATTCATTTATAGAATTAAAGTGCTGCAAAATTATTTTAATGCACATAGTAATGAGGCCCAAGAGTGTAAAAATAGCTATGACCTCTAAGGGATTCTATTAAGACTCATTTTATAATGAGTAAATTTGCACTAACTTTCCATGGAAGGAGAATATGTGTTAACTTTTGGTCAGCTTTGGCAATGTGGATATTCCTATTTGGTAATTTCATTATAAAGACTTATCACACACAAGCAGAAAATTAATTTAATTCCTTCCATGTTAAATATTTGTCTAAAAAGATAGAAAACTATCACTCTTTTTTTTTCAGATAGATAATTTTTTAAAAGAAAAATTTTCAAATCATTTAGGGTGTGACACGTATGCTGTTGAACTACACATCAGCCTAAAACTAGGACGTAGTTTTCCTAAAACCAGGAAAGTTAATACCTTTCATAATGTTTTTTCTTGTTAAATTTCCTATGTCATCTCTGGTTACTTTTGCAAAGATAATACAATATTTTTAAGTCCATCTGTACCAAAAATCACAGTTAAAAATAAGCAGATGTAATTAAATATCTTTTTAAGTGAAGATACAGTTCAATGCTTTACTGACATTTTGCGTCTAGCAGTATTTTCTTCTAGGTCCCAAGCTATGGCAAAACACTAAACATAGGCTACATTTTATGCTAATAACTTCCTGTAGTACTTACAGTTATTTGTGTGCTTAAATGCTTACTTGGATTACTCATTACATTTGGTGGAGGATTTTCAATTTGCAAGAGAAGTAAGATATTCCTTATAAGAATAAGAAGGGAGGAAATGATCAGTTCAATACAACTGTTTTGAATAAAAGCAATCAGATATTAAAAATTGCATATTAATTAAAATTAAGAATAGTTCCAGCAGGGAAGAGTAAGATAGAGAGAAAGAATGGAGACAAAATGGGCAAATACTTTGTAAGTAAAGGAAGAATAATATCCAACTGAATTTTATCCTAGTGGTTCGGTTGGTAAACGCAACAATTCCTCTTACTTATTACTCTTATTTAACCGTAGTTGAGCTATTCAGGGGAAAAGAAAAAAAGACATTGGAAAAGTGTGATTCACCCTACCTTGGTATCTAAAGCAGGTGTGATAAATAGTGGTCTAGAAGCACTGGCCCTTCTAAATATCTAAATAATATACTTTAGTTATATTGTATATATACAATTAGCTTTGACAGTTTTAATTTAAAAGCTGCTAAACCTTTATTTCTTTCGTGTATCTGAACCACACTTCAGGGACAATATCTCTGGTCTTTCTCCTCCCTCAGTGGCAGCAAATACAGAAACTTAACGCATCCCACTCTCAGACAGCACTGGGTAAATCCCCTCAGACAACTGGACATATCTGGTGAAAGCCAGCCCCCAATTTCCATACAAGAAAGATGGAACCTAACATAGACAATTTTTCTGTCTCCTTCACTGAAACTAAGCAAAATAAGTGACAAAGAACTAAGGGTAGTTATTTCAGATCCCTCTTCACTGTCCTGGCAAGTTGCAGAAAATTCAGAAAGAGACAGTAAGAAGACATTTCTTGTACATAATCACTATAAAAGGAAGCTGTGTAGTCTTCCTCTTTCCCTGAGCTATTTTACCTACAAGACAATAATGTTTCTTGTACTACTCAATCATTTACTTCCAGGTACTGTTGTCCTACCTCCTCCCCTCAGCCCCCCCAGTTTATCCCCCAAAAATTCTGTTCATTAATAAACAGAAAGGTTCTACCTTCATGTTTGCACAGTGTTTAGAAAGAGGAACAACAGAAAAGTAAAATAAATAAATGGAAATACTGACTATGTGAGGAAGATTACATCATGTTTTTTTATTTGGTTCATAAAAAATGAAGTAGACAGTCAATTATCTGTCCAATTCCACAGACAATCTTCTGTCAAAAACTGTAGAACTGGTAAAGGCACTGGATTCTTCATGGTATGAAAGGAAGCAATATATGGTGCTCATTTTAGATTTCAAGTCTCTGCCTACAAGTCAGTAGGCAGATAAGTATTTCAGAATCTATGATTGAGATGTGTCGTTACAGCTCTCTCTTCAAAAAATTACAGATTATAAAAATAAATTTCCTGTAGAAGTACTGATGATCTCTTCTGGGAGAATCACAAAGATACCTTTTCTCTTTTTCTACAAGTAATGTCTTCCATATCTTTGAAAGCCACCACTAAAAGAGAAAAAGTGGAAAGGCTACTTACAACCTTTCAAATTCTCCATTCTCTATGCTGTGGTCTTTTATTACCTAAAAAAGAAGGCTGGCGAATGGAAGTAATACCTGATTTGCCAAATGCCTGCACACTTTTAAGAAAATCAGTCTTGGCTCCTTAGCCGCTGAGTTTCAGATGTGTATAAGTGGCAGAGTTCTTGCATTGCTTTTAGACTGCAAACACAGCAACACAGTATATTAGAATATTAGTCCTTACCCAATCACTCCTCTGGCAACAGTCTTAGGACTAGCTAACTATCCTCTGGTATAGATCAGGAAAAACTGCTTATCAGTACCAACACCAGACACCATATGAGAGGATATAGATGGATTCATTTGAATATCAAGCTCATTTCTCCATTTCAAGCAAATGAATCTTTGGAAACATGGCACATATGTAAGTGCTAAAAAGGCAGAAAATAATCAGCACCATCAGGAGTAGCTGGGAGAGGCCTGGTGGGAGAAAGTCAGAATTTGCCTTCCCATGAACAGCCTTAGAACTGAGATGATGCAGTCCCGACCAAATAATCTCTCTAGGCTTTACAGGCTGGAAAGTGGCTTACGTGCTTTACATTCAAATCCAGATGCAAAGTTAAAAGAGTTTTATTCCATGAGACATAAAAGCAGAGACTGTTTCAGAAATAGGCTAAAGTCTCTCCTCATATCTCGCTTCATGACTGAAAGTGAAGTTAGTAAAAAAGGATTGTTAAGGGACAAGCCCCAGTGATTTCAATTGCAATCACATTACCCCTCAGGTCTTTGTTTTGTTTCTTCATTTAAATGTAACTGAAAACTTTTCTCAAGCATATTTGTGAAACATGGTAGAACAGAGATCGGTCCTGAAATCAGAACCTTAGTGTCTGGGAGACAAATGATAGTTGTTTACTCTAAAGGAGTAAGTGCATTTGCTTCTTTCACTGAAAGTATGGTCGAAAGAAAGACATACTTTCATTAGAGGTTCCATTCCTATAATTACTAGGGAATAACTACATCTCTGTCCTAGAGCTTTCACAATCTTCCTCACATGCTATGAAACTACAGAACTATGTAGAACCGTGCACAAGGACAGAGTCCCATTAATGGATAATGTTAGACAAATTTACAAGCAACTATTTCACACACACGTATATATATCATTGACAATACTAAAGACAACTGAATTTCTTTATTATGCTAAGACTATGTATCTGTAGTATGTAGTCTCAGTAACCTTTCATCTTTTTTTTAGAATTATTGACTGCATTAAACATCCAGAAAAATTGCATTGAAAATCACATAATTATCTTAGAGAATTGTAGAACTAGACGAAAATTCTAAACAAACAAGCAAACAAACAAGCAAACAAATCACATCAAAATCATAAGAAAGAAGAGGAAATAAAATGCAGGCACAGGCAGCTACCTCCTAAATCCCTTTAATCACCTATGAATACATCCTCTCTGAGTCATTCTCTAAGCTGCACTGTTCCCCTCAGGTTTATTCAAACAACCTAGTTTGTTAGAATGTGAATACCACAGAAGGGTGCATTTTGTAATTATTGCTTACTATTGAAAAGATTTGTTTTGTTGTCTCATGTGTTCATTATGATTACACCATTCTGCTTTGAAGTCTTTCGTCCTTGCCTTCCTGTAACTCGCGAGCAAAACTAAATAAAACTTAAAAAAGAAAAATTACTTGCCCCTCACTACTGAGCCAGTTATCCAGCCTTGTTTACCTGAATTGTTGAAATAAATTAATAACTTGTGTATAAGAAAGTAGGTGTATTTTAAATTTACACGTTAAATAATTTGAGACAAATTTATAAATCTAAACATCCAAAGAAAATAAATTGCATATTTGCCCAGAGTCTTCAGGGGATACTGAATAAGCCATGGGTATTCAGTGACTCATCCTTACTATATACTCCTTTGAAAAATCAAGTTTGTGGACAAAAAAGATTGTATCCAGTTAGAGGGTAAGGTACAAGTGACTACAGAAATTTCCCTCCTTACATTCCCAGGCACCACAGAAGCAACATCTTCCCTTCTCTAATGTACCAGTTCATATGGAGTATTGAAGAAGTGACCTAGTTACTCTTCTATTCCCTACAACTCAACTAAGTCAGTCAATTCTTTCCTCCCTCTTTGCAGACAAATGACCATGCATGCTCCACTTTCTGCCTGGATGGCTTGCAGAGGCACAGGACATGGCAGAATTGTGCCTTATTCAGAATTTTGTTGCAGGGACCAAAAATGTGTCTGAGATTAGTCATCATCCTGTTTCTTGGCAACTGGATATTATATAGAATGTCTAGTCTTTCCATGCTAAAGATTCGTCAGCTAAAGTTTAAAGTTTGTGTACTATCAAGCAAAGAGACTTAGTGAGGTATGTTAATACAAATGGTACTATATAATATACTGGTTTCCTCATAAATTCAGTCTATGTATGTTTTCACTCTAAGACACACAAAAATAGTATTATAATAAAACTTCACACTATTGTATTCTTCCAAGTGTCATTTGAAAGAGTCCTTCAGTATGTTACATCAGTCTATTAAAGTGATGTCTAAGTATTCCACTCTATGGTAACAGTGAACAGTGAACACAAGCTACAGAATTCTTTAGAATATCTGAAATTGCAGTGGAATAAGGTAATAAAGACCAAATGGTGTTCTCTTGTCAGCTTGAGGTAGAATGACAATTTCAATATCTTATATTAGCCTTTGCAGAGTAGCTTTCTAGTTTCCCAGGGAAACTCATGTAAATTTAGTATTAATAAAAAATATCAGAATTGCAGATGATATGAACTTTCTAAAGGTGCAATGATAGATGGTACTGGCAATCGAAAATTATACACCTCCCATTATATTTTCCAAGTTGTTAAATATTTTTATGTATTTTTAAATTATTTTTTATTCTCCACATTATTTTTAATTGCTACCTATTTTTAATAGCTAAAAAATAAGCCAGAAGTTATCATCTATAAAGGCATTAGTTTCTAATTTTAGTTTAGACAGTTGAGGTATACAATTTATACTGTTGGCATAGATCACTAAAAATCTGCTAAAAGTCCAGAACACGCAAACTATTGGGTCCGTCAAACATAAGATGGCGTCACTCGTTGAATGAGTTCAGCAGGGCAAGTACCTACAGTGCAGCATGAGCTCCTTTGTCAATTTGCATTCCTTTGTCAATTTGCATTTTGCACTGATAGGAATGAAAGGATGCACGGGCATGTACTGACAAGGAATACTTAGGGGCAGTCTATCTATTCTTTCTGCAGTATGCCAAGAAGGTGAAAAGGGAGAAAAACTAAAGTGTTGAGGCCAGTCTGCAAAAACAGCAGAAGTAACAGGTTTTACACTTTCTGGTGGGAGCTTGAATTCATTGTAAGGACTGAAAATCTGGTATACTGCACACTCCATGCTATGAAACTGCATTTCACAAAGAAGAAATGATAGAGACTATATTTATGAATGTAGAGTACATTCATCTCCTGGTCGCTCAGTAGGATTAACTACCGGTTTAAACACTGTTATTCCAATGGTGTCACAGAAAAACTCCTGTTGTCTTCCGCAGGAGCAAGAAAGGATTTTTCCGTCTCAGATTCTCTGGGATGGGATACCCAAACATAATCACACTATCAAAAATCACCAGTGATATGATTTTCTTGTCTCTCTAGACTCCCTAGTCAGGAAAGGTAATATAGACTGGCCAAATCAGATTTCTATGTTGAACAGCTTTCACCTTCATCCAGATTACCTCCAATGGACACAAAGAGTGTGGGGACTGATCTGTTGCTTGGGGCAAAACAGTATTCTGGGCAATTTTGTTTTAGCCTCATTTTTTATATAAAGTGTAAATAACGTTTATTAGGCTTCTGAGTGACTCATACTATTAAGAAATCATATAAAAAAATTCTGCTAATCTTTTTGTTTAAAGTCCTGTTAATTGCTTTCTCCTGCTCATCATTACAAGTCCATTATATATATTTTAGAATGTATTCATTGGCATGTCAGCTGTGCTTCATTTTATGTAAGTTATTATTAATTCCTATGAAGCCAGAAGGACTAGGTATAGGGATAACACTTATCTCAAATATTCAGTGTTTGGATGAAGGTTTTGCTGCTGCAGTTTAATTTCTCTGTTAGAAAAAATACTTTGGGGCGGGTGGTGGAAATAAATAACTTCTAAGGTAAAACTCAGCTGAAGATCAAATAGTGCTAAGAAATCACAGTAATGTGACTTATTGTTTGAGCCAATCCTTAGAACTTTGGAATTTTGGCTGCTACCTTTATTAAAACCTTCTTCACAGGGCAGGTAAAGCGGTTGCTGAAATGGTTTGAAATCTTGAATAAAAAGACGAAATAGTATTGAAAATATTGTAGAGGAAATTACCCAAGGTACAGCAAAATTCCTTGACAAACAGTTCAGCCAGGAGCTGAGAAATTGCATCTAAATATTTTCAAAACTTACGATTACGAAAAAAGGATACATTTTGAACCTTTATTTTATTAGAAATATTGACTGGTTCCATGTCCAGGTAGTAGAAAAACAGACCAGATTCATGCAGTAATTTGGTATTGGTTTTGGTATTCATTTAATAATTGCTTTGTAAAAAATACAGATGTGAGTAGGAGTCTTGGATAAATAAGCTATCATGCAAAAATCTGCTTTCAATATTACACATCTACTGTTAAGTTTTAAAAAGCTTTGTTGCTGGAAGCTACAAATCTTCTGTATTTACTGAAAGTTTCAGTATTCTAAACTGTATCACAGTCTTCTGTTACAGTGATCTCAATTCTCTTTTGAAAAACTTTCTTTTATCTAATCTTTAATCTCAATTTCTTCTTTTGGTAAGAAGGTTGTTCCACAGTATTGTGAGGTCAGTGCAAAAAATTCTTACTGACATTAGTAAGAACTGAATTGAGCTTAGAAATCCCTATTTCTGATTTTTTCCCTCAGCCTTTAGTGTTTGTCAGTGTTTCATCTTCCTTTTTTCAGATAATGAATGATTCTACAATTTTTTGTTAGATACTCCAAAGCAAGTGTACAAGACAAAACCCGTTGCTGTAGTACTCCAAAGTTAACTTCACTACTGATACTGAAATTTGGGTTATTGTAACTTCAGAATCTAAAAAAAACATGTTAAAATTACACATATATCCTAATTCTTAGAAGAGACCCAAACGTTCTCATTAATTCTTTTCCAAAAGTCCTGGAGGAAGACCTGAAGGGACGAGAATCTTTTAACTTTATCAGAGTGTATTCTTCTGTTCTTATACAGAAATTGAAACACTTTCTTAATATATATCTTTGTTAAAATTTGTGCTTCTGAAAGTGTTGTTGAGTCCAGGAGACATGCAGGGAGGGATTTTTTAAATATTGTTTTCATAAATATAAAGCATGTCGTAAAAATGACTGATGCTGCTTACTCATAATACTCCATGAGAAAAAAAAATCCATTAGTCTTCCCTGTGTCTGATGCCTTCATTTTTTCCAATAAAATAAATTAAAAAGTAAGTCTGTTTTCTCCAACATGGAACTCTCGGTTCCCTGCGGAATTTGTTCTCTCAGCACTGGCATCACTATGCAAGAAATCCTGTCCCTCGATTGACAGACTGCTTCATTTTGGATTGCTGGCATCTGTGGAAATTTTTTTACCAAATCGTGGCACTCATATTGGTCTTTCATACAACAGGTTTTTTTCAGTAATTAACATTACTACTTGTCGTGGTTTAACCCCTGCCAGCAACTAAGCACCACACACCTACTGGCTCACTCCTCTCCTAGTGGGATGGAGAGAGAGAATCATCAGGGTAAAAGTAACAAAACTTGTGGGTTAAGACAAAGAAAGTTTAATAGCTGTAAAATAACAAAGAGAGAGAAATAAAATCCAAGAAAGACAAGTGATGTAAATGAAAACAATGGTCTTGGTAGATAGTACTGGCCATATAGAGACCAAATAAAAAATTACCTTAGCTATAACCGTTGTTACAACAGCAGATTTCCTAAAAGTGATAGGAAATCTTTTAAGTTTGCATAGCAAGCCTTAATGACCGAAAATTTTCTATTCACCGGGATGGTACTTGAAAAAGTCAGAGTGGATCTTTTTTATTAAAGACATTTTGAAATCTGTATTCTTCTCTTCTGGTGGGGGGAAACTTTTTTTTTGTGCAATCTTACCTAAAATATGTCATAGGAATGACTTTTTTGGCCAGATTTAAAAGCAGTCTTCTTCGAGGACACAGAGTGGGAAGCAAGTGGATTATGGAGAGAGAACTAGTATTAACAAGATTTGCTCATCCTGGGAAATCTGTTTCATATTTGTGCTTTTGATTAAAAACCTGTAATATTTTATAAGATTTAGCAATACTGATGGTTAATAGAGAGCCCCTGTTTCTCCATCCCAAACTGCATGATGATCTGACGAGAAGGAATTCCAGCCATTGCCTTTCCATAATGAAGTTATCTTCCTAAAACTTACTTCTTTGTGAAAACAGTTTTAACAACTATACCACTAGGTTACTAACCACGATTTTTGCACTGTTTGTGTGAAATATATAGAATAATTATCAGTTATTATCCAGAAGAAAGGAAAATAGTTTTCCACTATATTTGATTCATGACTGCAAAACTTTAAACAAACAAAATGAAAATATTAAAATAAGATATGAAATACCATGGAGGGAGACATCTGATGTGGCAGGAAGCCCACTGGAGTAGAGAAGGAATGAGGACAGACCACCTTTGTTGAGAAAGTTGTCAATTAAATCAGTTGTGTCTAACAAATCTAAGAGATGATACCAGGTGCAATTAAACTCCAGTGAATAATAAAATACTTATTTTGGTGGGAGGAACAGTTATGTCTCCTGAATAAAGCAGAAGTAAATATTTTTTAGGGAGCAAGATTACTCTTGACCAGTTCCCTTTTTAAGTGTTCTCAGTGGGATGGTCCTTTGGTGACGTGGGATGAGCCAGGAAGATCTCTGGCAGTCAATTCATATAATAGGGAGTGTGTCTGGACCCAAAAGTTCCTTCAGAAGGTTGTCACAAAGTAGCTCATTACTTCTAGACATTCCTCCAAACATTTTCTTTTACTTTGAAAGGGTTGCTTTTCAAGGATTTTGGCTCATTATGGCAAATCTTAGGATTTACTGAAGTTCTGTATCTTAACACTTTAAAAAACTGCAGATGCATATGCCTTCTGAGAGGTATTACAGCTGCCCTGTTTACCTAATTAATTTAGCAGCTACTTAGCTGCTCATTTTTGCACATTAGCTAATTAATTTTCTGACCTAACATTTGCAATTTCTTCTTCCTTCTAGCTCAGTCTGTAGGTTTCCCTTACTCCTTTACTCCTTCCCTTTGTGTTATCAACCCTGCTTTAGTCACAGATCCCAAACATCGCCATAGGGGCTGTTGTGAAGAAAGTTAACAGCCAGTGGACTATTCCAGGTTCATTCAGCTGTGTGGATTGCTCTTCACTCTATTTACATATCAAAGCATACCGAGCTGACCAGCAGAGATAACAGATTTAACGTGATTTTCTGATGCTTTGAAAAAAATATTGTAAAAGTCACTGACCAAGATTCAACCTTCTTGGGAATAATGATGAATACAAAAGAGAAGAGGCTGTGGAGCTAGTTAAATGACAACAGATTATCACTGTCTATTTTTCCTACAAGCTGGTTATATTGTACACATTTGTACATTCTTTACACAATATAATTGTTCAAGTAAATTTTGCTGTTTAGGCTACAGATGTTTCATTCAGTGTACAACCAGGGCTAATAAAATCTAATAATGCTGAATAATTGGTCATGCCATAATTAGGTTTGAGTCAGCATACTTTTGTGTTCAAAAATGCTCTAGATAAAGATTAAGCTTTATTCTCTCAAAACAAGTAATTCAAATGATGAGGCAGGTGCTTTCTCTGATTTCATTACAATTCCTCTACTTTCTGGTTGGTTTGGGATTTTTTTTCAATTAGAGGATGGATGAAGATCTTTCTAGGGACAGAGGAGACAGCAGCCATGACTTACTCTTCCAGTTTAAAACTGAGGAAACCAGACTTCCGCTAGCTAAACTTTACTCCATAACACTACGGTTCTTCACAGAGATGTTGCAAAGCTCAGCTGGATAATACTTCTACAACTGCGAGTCCTGGCAGGTGAAAAGAAAATAATGAAGAATTATTTTAACCATTCATGGAAGAGCAGTTTTAGCACAGAAGACACTCACATTCACTTACCTTGCAGTTGAATGCTGCAGTCTCTCATACTGAGCATGTCCTAAATCGTAGGCTCTCAGACTCGGAGCTTGCTCTTCTGAGCTTGTGCTTGAAGTTCTGTGATTGCATGGGCTGGTTTTGATTCAATACTATTAATACGCTAGAAGAACTTAAGTAGACCAAAAAATCTCTATCTCTGTGTTACGAAAGACCCCATAACTCATAACTAAAAAATACAGAAGGAGTTTTGCTTTTCCTTGACAGCATCAGAAAAGTGGAGGTCCTTCAGACCAGCTGCAAATGCAGCCCCCTCTGAATCCTATGCCTGCAGAGGCACATTAAGGGTAAAGTGTCTAAATCTCCTGGAAGGAATAATACATTTTTAATACAGGGAAAGATTAAAAATGCAATGCCCTCTGAATTCTATATCTGTAATGGCATTTAATGGGGAAAGGATCCAGAATATCCCAGGAAGGTAAAGAAAGAATTATCCCAGAAAGGGAAATTAAATTTTTTAATATATAGAAAGATTAAAAATCAACAAGAACAACTCATGATGAATTATGTTTAAGTTCTTTGAATTTGTGCATTGTCTCTTCATAGGACAATACTATTTCCAATTTACATAACTAAACTAATGGCCATATGAGCATCTGCCCACAATAAGAAGAGGGATCATATGGAAGCTTTACTACTGCACAGAGTAACTAAATATGCCCACATTTTAGGATCCCCAAAGGAAAATAAGTCAAAATATATAGAGGGACATACTTTTACTATGGCTACTAAGAGAATGTACTGTGTCTCTAGCCTAGAGACCTCACCAGGAAGCACATGTAGCTCTACCTCTCAAGCTACACCTTGGGGTTTTACTCAGGTTTTGCCAAAGGAGCATGTCTTCGGTGGCTGAGATCTGCCTGCGTATTGACAGAGTGCTGCTACACGTCCTCTCTGGCCTGCCCCCCTCACAGCTTTAGAATATTTTTATCCCAAGTTTCTTTTGTAATCCAAATATCCAGTGAACTTGAAAATCAGAAATCTCTTTGGGTTTTTTTTTAAGAGACGATTCATACTCTGACCTCCAGATATCAAAAGTGGGAATACACTGTTGTACATCCCCCTCGCTATGTGCCTACTTCTAAATCAGCTCACAGAAGATATTGGCACTGCCTACAGAGACTCCAAACGGTAGAGTCCTGGTATTAAATATTTATACTCCAAATACTGTTCGTATGAATATAAAATGAGTGCCACAAACTGAAATATTCTCATTTTGAAAAGCAATTATAATTTACAATTAACTTGACAAACTTACATAAGACCCAGTATCCTTTTTTCCTCTGGCATTAGCGATCCAGGGAAGGTTTTCTCATTCTCCATGATCCATAAGGTTTGTGATATACTTTAAAGTGAAAAATCATTATTTTGAAGATCTGGAGGCTTGGGTTTGTCATTTGTTTTCGTTTTTTTTAATTTGGATTGTTGTTTCATTCATGGTACTTGATATTTAAAAAGATGTTAGTGTGTGCCCCAACCAAATATTTCACAATAATACACTTTCTTTGGATGGAGGATGTTTTGTTCACATGATAAAAAGAAATGTGTCCACGGTACTGTAATATCTGAAATCATTACTATCGGCATGGTATTTGTGAAATAAATGAACAATAAAAAGTACTTTTCTGAAAAGCAATTTTGTATAAATATGAGACTATACAATACAGTTCTGCAAGTGGCAATGTATTTAATCTCTTACTAATAGCTGGGGTGTTTTATTTTATCTGTATCTTTTATGAATGTCATTACGTAGGCTTTGTTAGAGAAGAAAAGGAATCTGTTCCATTTTTTTTTCTGTTGTAGCATGAAACATGGCTGAAGATAGCTGCATTTTTCTAGAGATGGAGAAGCAAGCAAGTACAAAAAGAAAAGAAATATCAGAGAGGTTCAAAGTCTCTTCCCATTGCACCTGAAAATGGGCTCTTAGTCTGTACCAAAGCAGCAATACGCTCAGCAACAGCTTTATGCACAGCAGCTCTGGTTCTGTAACCAAATCACAGAATCACAGAATCACAGGATGGTAGGGGTTGGAAGGGACCTCTGTGGGTCATCTAGTCCAACCCTCCTGCCGAAGCAGGGTCACCTACAGCAGGATGCACAGGACCTTGTCCAGGCGGGTCTTGAATATCTCCAGAGAAGGAGACTCCACAACCTCCCTGGGCAGCCTGTTCCAGTGCTCCGTCACCCTCAGAGGGAAGAAGTTCTTCATGTTCATGTTCTTCCTCATGTTCAAATCAAATGTCATATGAAAGCTACTTCTGTTAGAAACTGCTCAGGAAAATCAGGGCTAGCATCCATCTTTCACCCTGCCAAGAAGGCAGTGTTTTAATAGACGTAATTTTTAAGACACATAAGATACATAATGTATTATGGTTTATATTGCAAAATTTCAATTCTCTGGTAACAATAGCTATTTAAGAGCTATAACTATGACTTGTGCTCATGCAGAGAAATTTATTGAGGACTTTCACCTACGTTCACATCACTGCATTGTTAAGTTACCCTCCGCTAAGTCAAACAATTTCAGTTACATACAGGCACCTTGCAGGTCTTCATGAGAAGTTTCATTATACAATTCCATTCAGGACAGCTGCCAAACCAAGTGAGATTCAGTGGATGAAAGTTAAGACTGGGTACTAACTCCTGAAATGTTAGCACTATGGGATTCTTTGTCACAGCAACGACAATTGATGCAAATCTAATTATTCGCATTTGGAAACTAAAAGAAGTTTAAAACAGACTGGAGTAATACACAGGATTAAGAAAATATTTTGAAAATAATACTTTCAATGTCTTTGACTTTGTCTTAATATTAAGTGTCTATGTCAGTTTGTTAGATTAGACTAATAATACTTAATATAATAATCTTTAAAATAAATGTGCTCTAACATGTATTTTCTGTTCATTTCGGTTTATTAGAAAGGAACATGATAGGTATATTAAACCTGCCCCCTCATCTTCACTCCCTCCCTTCCAGTAGAAATTAATATTTGTTTTTTTATCTGAAGCATTCACAATGTTGCATTTTTTCTAAGTTTTTCTAAGTTCTAGAAAATTAACCCCATCAGGATATGACTCTGAAAATGAAAGGTCTCTGGTTTTCAAACCTGAATCTCACCACACCAAAACTTATGAGACTTACAAGTCTTGCCTTATATTTTTTCCAGTTACTTATAGCTTTGGGAAATGTTACTGTTAGGCTGTGATTCCCTTGATAAGAATCTACCCCTGGTTGACTAGTATGCATATTACATAGATGTAAATACATTGATTTGTGTGTGTGTATATATATAAGGCCCCCTCCAACCCAAACCGTACTATAATTTTGTGATTGTACAGAAATTTCAACACAAAATATTCAGCTCTTCAGAGAAGGTAGCAACGAAAAGCTTTGTTTTTCTCAAAAAATCTGATCTCATCTCATTTGTAAAATGCTAGTTCTTCTTTGTTCTTGGAAGCAACTCAAAATTTGACAAAGAATTCAGCCTAGTGTCATGGAGTTGTTTTTATTGTCCTTCTGCAAAAGATCCCATTTTTGGTTGACTCCCAAGTTCCTAAAAAAAATCTCAGCATTTCTTATAGTCGAGCTCTCTAGAGATCCCATTTCTCCTAAGTCCAGATTTTCCAGAAGTGTAGACACTGCGTTTGAGCTTTCCCTGAAATTTTCCTTCTCTGCTCTGGGAGGCATTATGGTACAAGACACCAGAATTGAGAGCCTGGTCTCCTCTGTCAGGTAAGGCAGTATCGAAGAAAAATAATATATTCTTACATGTAAATAAGCAAGGAAGATTCTGAACTCAGGAAAGCAGAAATTAAAGGTGAAAAAGGAGTGGAGGAGGAGGGAATAGGAGTAAGGATCTCCACAGGCAAAGTGAACATTACTGCAGATACACGCAATAAAAGAATGGATAAGAGGAACTCCCGTCTTCCTCTTTTTCTATTCAACAGGTGGAGATACTCCTGATCTGTTTTGCAGATGTGCTCAGGAAAACAAATTCAATTAATGGTAGCTCTATTTTGCACGTAGGAAAGTGTCACATGCTGCCAAATCCTCCAAAAAAAATGCTTTGGTCTTCCGCAATTAGCATCCACAACTAGGTCTTACTTGGAAATTTAGGCATTATCTGTATACTTCAATCCCAGGTGCGCAAGTAGATATAATAATTTCACATTCTTCAAAGAGGTGATATTAAAGCACGTCTTAACATCTGCTATCTACTTCATATATTGAGGAAACAGAAACCCTTAAAAAGCAAGTAGCTATGTTTTCTGTTCAGGACGCAGAGGATATGTTAGTGAAAAAGGCATTTATCCAAAACCTGACTAATGCTTACGAAGACTAAAACTGAGTAACTATACATTCAGTGAAGGAAGTAGGAACACTGTGACAAAAGAACAGAATGAGAGCTTGTAGGTGAATTCTGGCTATGATAATCACAGAGGATCCAAGTTAATGTTATAGAGATAGGAACAGAAATTGTGTGCTGCTTAAAATTTGGCTGCTTGATCCAGCACTTAAAGATCACAAAATTCTTTCAGAATAAGTAATCTTTTGTGTAATATTCATATACTTTAGAGAGCAATTTTCCCACTTATATTGAGTAAGTTGGTGCTGGCTGGCAATAAATCTCATTGCAGAACAACTTCTACAAGCTGTGCTCTACTCCCGAGGGTGTCTGAAAAGTTGAAAATGTAGAAAATTGATATTTTGCCTGGCTGTAAAAAGACATGCTGCCTACCAATCAGTCAGGAGGGAACATCTGACAGCCTCACCAAGATTCAGGCATTCACATGAAAGCCAAAGTTAATTCAAAGATTCTGTAAAATACTGCCAGGATTTCAACAATGTGTGACAGTGTAAACCAACAATTTATTTATTAGTCATGAGAATCTGCAAATATTTATTTAGGATTATCTCCACACAACTCCTTCGGGAATTACTGTTTGGAGTGGCTTGTTCATTTGTGTTCACAGACTAGCTTCAGGAAAATAAAATATTTTTAAATATGAGACAAAGTATGGATTAATATTTTATCCTGAGTTTCTGCTAAAATTTCTGTGATATATACATTTTTATTGTACCCAGTCACCCTTGAAAGGTTAGGTCAGTTCACGCATAGGAAGACCCTGACTAAACTATTTCACAGGTAAAAAGGTATTTACTTCCAGACTTTTCCAGTGCACTGACTATAGACAAACTTATCTGTTGTGTACCCTATAAAAAGCATTCTACAAATCATTCACTCCTAAATTCTTAGGTAATTGATTGCATTTCTACCAACCATCTGTAAGGACAAATATTTTTCCCTCAAGAAATCTAATTTCCTGGCACAATGCTGAAAATTAATGAAGTCAATAAATATAACAGATGTGACCTATTAATATATTACAAACCTTAATAATGAGGAATCAGCAACCTGTCTATGTACTAAGAAACAGGAACATCAGCTACAGCAGAACATATTTTTTCAGGCAGAAGTTCCCTAATTGTGGCTCCTGAACCTATGGTAGCAGCCTGTTTGGTGCTCCTTGAGGACTTCTGCTTCTCACTTCCAATGGCCAAGTTACAACAAAGGTTACACAAGAAGCTTAAAAATAGCATTTATTTTATAAGGCATGAATATTTTATAAAGCCTGAGAACAAAACACAAGGTGTAGTAACATTTTCGGCACTTAAGAGTTTCTCGCCCAGTCTCCAGGTTTCACTTGCAGTGGCACAGGTTTTCCACAGGAGCAGATGCCTCAGATGCTGTTGGGCACTTAAGGCAGAACTAGACACTCAGGTCTTTGTGTGTGAACTGGTCCAGAGATCTCTCTGAATTCCCTTAAAACCTTAGCATATGGAAGAGGAAGTGTTTTTTTCATTTCCATTCAGGTTACAGTGTTGAGCTCATGAGACTGATTTACACTAGAGTAAACTGAAAGAGCACTGGTCATACGGCCCTACAACTGTAGACAGTAAACTGTAGATAACTGTAGACACTGATGTCTTGTATCATTTGAGTGCTCTGCCACTCTTGTAAGTCCCATTTTTATAATTTTTTTTAGTTACAACTGTGGATATTACTAAGTGTATTTGGATGCTAATAAACCTTAAATGGATGTAAATAGCAGAGACTAGACATCTAAATGCAACCAACACCTTTATTTTACCATCCACAACATTCGGTAAAATGTGTGTAATTCGATAAGGTTTTAGAAGCAGCAGAGATTGAAGGAAAGATGTAATATAAGCTGTCTAGGTAGGAAATTGCAGTGCACTTTGCACTTGTATGGGACAGCAGAAGCTCTGTACCAAATGAACTCTTTGTCTGTTCTAATTAACTGGCCTGGAGAGTGCTAATGGCTATGTCTACTTCACTGATTTTGTTCAGAGCAAGAGTGCAGTTTTGAAGTTAATCCCCTGCTCGTCTCCATTTACTATGTGTTGCTTCACTACTGAGAGCAGTTTTGGTGTTCATGAAATAGATTTTTTTTCAGAAGAAACCAAATCAGAAGCTCTGCTCTCTAAGTGCTTCAGTGCTAATGGGGACATTTTGCTCCGAACCAAAGTGCAGGTTGTACCATGACAAGATCTTCCACTATGTACTTAACATTTTTTCCTTACAAAAAGAGTCCAACCACACGAGTAGCTGAAACACTCAACCCAAAGAATGGGTTGAATTGCTCAATCCAGACTGACTTTTAACTGAAATAACCCCTGCACCAGCATATGGCAGGAGTGGGATTACTCTTAGCTTCAATTACTTCTGTTTACAGATCTTTTCCCATTGTGCCACATTGCCTACTAATCTAGGCATACAGATCTATTAAGTTTAATTTTTTAGCACTTAAATAAACTTTGATGATTTTAAAACCCAGGCAGACACCACTATGGCTTTCTCCTTTTAACGGTGGCAGGAACTTCAACAAAAAGTCTAGCAGTTCCTTTCCTCATTCCACCTTGCAATAGATAGCCAAAACTAATCCTATCCTTGCTGTTACAGCTAAATAGGGTATTGCAAAAACTTCTGGAAAGACAATGGAGTAAATTATTAACACTATTTCCTTAGATATGTTTCATTAGTTTCTGATTTCTGACAATCACAAATACAGGTTTTTTCACTGTTTCTGACTGCTTATGAAACAAAGATGAGGAAGCCAAGGTTGCTATGCACTGTGGCACAGAGAGTTTCTTACAGAGTTTCTCTTATAAAATTTCTTATAAACACAATGAGAATTGCCTTCAGTAGTTCTTTAAGAAATCATTCTGAGAGTGGATTCTTGGAAAACAACAGCTATCGTTGATCCAGAAGTCTGACTACAAGATTTTGGATTTATAGAAATATTGAGCTGCAAGGAGCCTCAACAAAGCCAATATCTTTCTACTGATGCAACAGTAAAATGTTACACTGGTAATTGTTAACAATCAGGATACATAAATATGGAAGCAACTCCTCAAGGTTAATGTCACTGCATAGCATCTTCTGTAAGTTCTGGCATATGAATATAAAATGTTACCTAGAAAGTAAAGCAGCTGTTAGTTTCAGATCTCGAAAAATGCTGGTGTTACTAGTGATACTGATATAATATAGATTTAGGAAAAAAAATTATAACTTCTATACAAATTTTAAAATCAGACAAAAGTTTATTTTAATTGATATAATATGGTGCTTGTTGTGAATTTGCTTATTTGTTTTTTTCTTATAGCTTAGTATATTTTATTCTTCCTTCAGAATGCGAGAAAAAAATCCTTAAGAGGCTAGTCTTTTGTAGCAAAAATATTTCAAATCAGTAAAAAAACCTCTTACAACATTAAAGAGAAGACAGATAAATCCATGACAAGTGGCTAAATCTTCTCTTCTGCTAGCCCAACCAATGTTTCCTAGATAAGGATTGCCTATGTTCATGCTCTCATTAAAGTCACCAGGAATTAGCAGTTGGAGTTGATTAGTCCCTCCTGGCAAATGCAAGTCATTGGTCCCTCCGAGCAGCAAATCTGCCTGGCAGAGGTATGCAGCCACATGAAACACCCACAGCTCTTGTACTGCTGCAGGGTGCTAAGAATTAACCAGTGAGTGTTGCCCGGGTGAGAGACATGCCTTGAACATCCTCTCTTCTGCCCTGGCAAGTATGACAGAAATGTAAAGCAAGCAGTGGAGTGCTTTCACACGGGCAGGCCAAGTACATTCGCTGCTGAGATAGAGCTTGCAAGAATTTGTTCATAACTCCTTTGAACCATGAAATATCTCCTTTTTTTTTTTTTTATTCACAAGCATTGCACAGTAATAGATGCACTGTAAAGGGATTTATTGTCCTCTGGAACATCTGATGGTCACTTGTATAGTTAATAATAAGACCTACTTTTAGTCAGAGCTTTTCAATGATAACTCTGAATCCTTTACAAATGACGCCTCATTATTTCCACTTTCTAAACAGTGAAATGGATGTACAAAAACAACTTGTTCAGGTCATCTCTGTCAAAGCCAGGAAGGGATATAAAATAGAAAATTTTCCCCTTTTGCTTTATTCAGAAGAATGATCACATAATATGTGCAATACATGTATCTGACGGCTAAGCCAGCAAAACAATTGTTAGCGCATTTTGCCTTAAATTTCATGGGAAGAATGCACTTTTCCCCTGCTCTTTCTACGCTTGTTTGGAAGTGGATATTTAGCAGCAGTAGGGAATGAAGGTTTTGCTGAAGAAATAATAGCAGGCTGATGGTAGGCACAGTATGGTCCTCCCCTGGTCTGCATTCAGCCCAGCAGGAGCGCCAGAACTGCAGTGTTCACTCACTCATAACCGTGTGTTAAAATATCAGTTAAACTCTTTAAAATATTTTTTTATATTACTATTTTCAATTGGTTTTCAATGCATGGGGCTGTCAGCTGCATACAACCTCTTTCAGAAAACAGCCTTTCCATCTCTGTCTCTTCATACACTGAATATTGAAATTTTGTAAAATACAGATTGCAGTGTCTTCCCAACTTGAAAAACAAGAGTTCTTTTTCATTGCATTTGTGTACCACCATTAGAGCATTCAAATGATGTTCAGCAAACAAAAAGAAGTTTGCAAAGTAATGTTTCAATTCTGGAACCTGATGTCCTGGTGTACTGTATTTTTGCTCTGTGTTATCTCGACTTTTTTGTTTTACTTATGAGTTGTCACTACTTCAAGACAATTTTAATTAGACGCCAATGCATTCTGCAAAACTAAAATACTGGATAAGGGACAAAGGGCTCTGCCATTTGTAGGCTCAGTCCCCTAAATATTGTGACACTCCTTGCAAATACTAATTACTTTGCAGCTGCCAGTACTCAAACAATGTTTATTCATTAATATTGAGAATATTTTTTGGTTTTAATCTCTATAGTATTCTGGAAGCTGTTGTGCTTCCAGTCTAATATGTTCCTCCATGTTTTCGTAGTTTATAAACCTTGTCATTTATGTATAAGGAGAAAATAGGAATAACTCTTGTCATGGCATTTGCTTTACATTCATCTCCTTTTATTGTTATTCCAAAATATCTGAGAAGACATATTCATGGCTGTGTCTGCCACTTTTTTATTTAAGACATTTAACACCTTTTTCTCATTTTATGGTGTCTCTCAATCTTTCAGACTGAGTTTTAACAAATATTTTACTTGCACCTGACTCTCTTAAATTTCCTCTTAGAAACTTCAAGATTCTGGCATTTGTATCTTAAAAATATATCCATTAATTCAAATGGTAGGTATAATGAAACAGCATCATAACAAAATAAGAACTCTTCCACTAGCGTCAGCAGAAAATGTTATTGAAGTATTTATTCAAAAAAGAAAAATCTGAGAGAGAACAAGGGACATGCAGGCATTAATGCCTGACATAACAAACACTTTAAATTTTTTAGCTGACTAACTAATCAATGTGACATTTTTTTCTCTCTGATAAATATTGTGGGCGACAAGTAACTGGAAGTTACCGCACTCCAGACTAAGGAAGAAAGTACTTATCTTAGAGAGTATGTACAGGGTGCATAAAGTGTTGTGGGATATTTGAAGTGTAAAGCCGTTCAGATACACAGAAGACGTAGTGTTTTCTTGGAACTGAGCACTCAGTGAATCACACAATTAATTTTGATAATGGAATAGAGTGTCTGTAAAATTCTACAGGAAATTCACCAATATGAAGTATTTCCAAGAGACAATGTTTTCCTACTGATTTATAAGCTCAACTTTTAGAGAATTATTAGGTCTAATAGTATCAGTCAGTATTACTTTACTTCTAATAAATAAAACTGATGATTGCAGCAGAGAAAAATTAGAAACTGTGAACTACAATTGCTAGATTGACTACTACAAGTGGTGGCTGTCAGCCAGTCAAAATACATATGTTGGGTTATTATTTAATACAATAACCTCAGGCAGAACTCATTAAAGAACATCAAAGTGTATCATGGTGGAGACAATGGCTCAATGTTAGGACAATAAATGTACTCTTGCCTTTAACATTCCTTAACTTTTGAATGCTTCACTTTGCAGAATTAACATTTCAAGACCAAATTTTCTGGTGAGATCTGAACGCAAATAGCCATGCGTGATGAGACCAGTGAGCCTCTAAACCACAATGTGCTCCAGGAGATGCAAGATCCACCTGAATGGCAGGGCTGTGCTCCAAAACAGACAGCTGTTGAGCAACACAAACCTTGCCCAACCCACTAATTCAAGGCTGGAAAACACCACCACACATCACTGTTTGTGTCTCTTTTAATTTTTGGACGCTAAGTTTGCTGTCCTTACACATTCAGTCTCCTGCCTTTATTACAGTTCTACTAAGCTCTGCACTTAGTAGTTTTGTATCACAATCACTTCACCAGTCCTTTTTTCCCTACAAGTAAGACTACCTAGTCACTGTGATTCCAAAACCCTTTTGTTTTGTTTATAAGTTTCTCTGCATAAATCTCAAAATTGCAGGTCGACCTTTTGACGATTTCACATGCCATTTAAGAGAATTGTACTAAACAACACCTCTCTGTAAGGCACAGAGGGCTCTTAAAGTCTCTTTCTCACTTTCTCTTTGTGGCAGGTTCTAAGGTGTGCAATTCAGCAGTGTACGAGCGGGGCCATCAGAGGCAAATTCATCACCTAAGTCCCAATGCAATGTCAGCATTACATAGCTAGTGATTAGTAAAACGCTTTAAATGGATTTCGTTTCAAACCATACCTTATTAAATCTGCTGGAAAGCTATGCCTCTTCAGTGAAATTGCTAATGAAACTAAAGCATGTGGGGACAAAATCCTCAGGTTTGAGGAAACTTCTTTAGTCATTTAAGATATTAAACTTTGGTAGTTATTGTAACATGGAAATTACCTGGGGACATTTATATATATAGAAAGGAAAGACATTACTCAAATTTTCATTCAAATAATGAATCATTAAGTTCCATTCTTGAAAAAGTGCTATGAAGAAAAAATGATCATGTGTACTGCAATATCTTTTAACATTCTTTTAGTTCATCATTTAATTTCTTTTGGTCTGATAAATCTTGTTTCAAAAACAGGCAAGTCCACTACAGTGAGACACATGTTACGGAAAAGTTGCTGGGTTTCTCTAAAGGGTCTTAAGTCCCTTTGTACATCTTTCACTTCCCCATTTCTCTGTTTTAGAAGGTGTAGCTGCCATCTGCGGTTCTTGGAGCAGCACGTGCTGATACTGTTTGTGGACTCTGTCACTCTGACTTTGTGATGTTCAGTCTTTTTGAAAACATTCCAGGAATTCTGAGGTTTGTTAGTGAGAAAAAGGAACTGGCTACTTTGTGTCACTCATAATTGGTAATTGGACTGAGACATATCTGTGTGTAAGTTTATTTTATAAGTTGTAGTAACTATAAGTTAGTTACTAACCAGTTACTACCAGTTAGTGTAAAAAAACCTGCATGCTAATATTGGAATGAAGAGGAAGCTTTATAACGGAAATTGTTAGGGATTGTAGATTATTATCTTCTCTTCTAATTAACTAAAAATTCTCAACTCTATATTTCATGAAGCTTCCTAAAACACATAACATGTATTAGATATTTTAGGTGAAATGTGTAGCATGCAGCACATTTCGTTGACTTTGTACTAGATGACAAACATAGAGGCACCTATTAATCCTGAAAAACCATGTTATCAGGCTAGAGAAAATATACAGGTAGCTCAAAGACTGTAAAAAGTCCTGCAGTACTACAACATAGAAAAGTAAAAAGCAAAAGAACATATGACAAAACCCTGTTTGTTAAAAAGTATATGGCTTTTTTTGTGACAATATGGTATCTGACTCCCTGGCAGTGAGCTGTGTTCTCAGCAGAAGCAGTGTGGCAACATCAGCGGAACCACAGCCTCAGAAGACATCCAGAACTCAAATAAAATAAAAAAAAAAAAAAAAAAAAAGAAGAAATAATCACAATACCTAATTGTGTATTTATGACTGGATTGTAAGAAATGATTAGAGGTTACCACAACCAGATGAACAGGCACCTTCTGAAAATACATGTTTCAGTAGCAAATTTGGCACCCTGAACTTCTAATACTCACATTTCCCAGGCCTTTTCTTAGAAAAACTGATTCATAGTGATTTTCTGTAATGATGGAAAGATCCCAAAAGAAAAGTATGCTGTTTTAACCTTAAATCATATTTTTTTATATGGCAGCTACCATTTTATTGGCTATGACTGCTGTTTGTTTTTACTGTAGCACCTGTGTTCCTTTAAAACAGCAAGCTTGTTCAATGCGAATGGTGGCTATGAAACACATTGTAAAAATTCCTCTTCCAGTAAGATAATGTTGCTTTTGAGCATTTCTACCTTCTCTCTGAGACCAGTGACATGATTTTCAGCTGGTGAAAATCAGCAGAATTCTGTGGCCTTCCTCCAGAGTTGTAAATCAAAGCTATCTGGACAAGTATTATAACTTGTTTTTTTAGAAGTTCAGCATCTACAGGGATTATTACATCACTAGTCACCCAGATTTCTGCTTCAAGGTATTCTCAAAACACTTCCATAAAGAAACAATGAAAAGAACAGGGATCTCAGAAGATATAAAAATCCTTAGAGCTTCCTTCCATGAATTCATACTGTGTGCTGAAACATGCTTCAATCAAGTGTTTCTTATGTACACTTCTAAAACAATCTCTGCAGAATAATGATGTTGTCTGGTATATGCCAGAAGTCAGTGTGGATGGAAGCAACTACTGCACGGATGCGCATGAGAAGTGGCAGAGGGTGAATGATTTGTATTGGCAGAAGTGCTTTTGGTGTCCTCCAGTATGACGCTGCTTGTTGACCTACTCTATTGCTTTCTGAAGTAAAATCCAATACACTGGTGCCAGTCAGTGCCTCCTGTTATTCTTAAATAATGCCATGCATACTGTAGAAATGAACAGTAAAACACAGAAAAAAAAAAAATCCAAGCTTCATTTTGATTTCGAATTGGCGTTACATCAGTGTATCCGCAAGACATGCAAGAGAAAAGGACCTTGATGTTAAGCACTGAGATGTGACTCAGAAAACGTGGGTGAAATTTCCGCTTTGGCAGATTTTTTTTTGACCTTGAGGAAGACACACAATCCTAACGTATCTCTACTTCTTCAACTTATTACAGAAATAATACTTCAACTTGTTAAAAAAAGCTTACGTGGGGATAAACTCACTGTCTTTTCAAGAGCTTCTATACAACAACTAAGAAATGTACTGTTGTGTGTCATTTGGATAAGACCTCCTTCTCTGAGCTCCTCTGAAATATCTTTCCTTTTGGTGGTTTAAGTTTAGACTGAACATGTAGAAACTGAATGCGCAATGATGTGCAGTAGAAATGGGAGGATCAGAAAAATGTTGGAACCCAAGGAAAGGATAAAAAGAGGGTGGACTTTGCTGTATAGTATGCTGAAACCTTAGTTATGTTCAACCATTGGAATTTTTAGCACATAGGGTTCCCAGCAGCTTGCAAGCCTCAAATCACTTAGAATCAAGGCAAAGTCATATATTCTAGGGGAACTGCAGAAAATGAGGTAAAAATAGACATCTTCACTTTGGAGAAGAGGGAACACATGAGACCCTCTATGATCCCAATGCCAAATAGGACAGGGGTTTTTGTATCCATATTGTTCAAAGCCAACACTCTCTAAAGAAGTCAGTAGCACCCACATCCCACAACACTTGGAGATTTCCTTGGCTGGGTACGTACCCCGCAGCCCTTTGAGCTTGCTCACGCCCCTTATACTTCTCTAATACATCTGTTCCCTGTGCAACTTGTAGCATCATGATTTTCATAAAAAAAAAGATGCAGCCCTACATATCTTTGGCATCTCTGCTTGTCCCTCACCAAAGCCTGATGTTGCCTGTTGTTGTTGTAAACACAGAGAACACCGCTTCTGTGGGTGCATCTGACTTCTCTTCTGGATAAATCAGAAAATATTTGTAGTCATTTCCAACTCAACCATGACTCTCTGCAGAACGCTACTTTTCCTGTTGGAAACATCTTGCAGGATAACTGAGGTGAGATTCAGGGCCTGTGAGTCCAATGCTCTCCAGCAGGACAACATACTCTGCATACATAGGATAAACAGAAATTTCGGGTGCACTGGTGAGGCTCTACAGGGAGCCGGTGGCTACCGGGCAGCAGCAGAGTGGCAACATCGTTTTGTAGTCTCTGGTGCGTAACTGTGGACAAAAAGAGACAAGCAGACGACTTCCCAGAGTACATGCAAGACTCGGGCCAAAGGTAACTCAGAAAGCAGAAATCCTACTTTATGAACAGCAGAAAATGTTTATTCAAGTGACATGTTAGTAACAATGCAAGTTTTTCAGTATTATCAAGAAATGATGATTAATTATTGTATTATCTACAGTCTATAGGACTTTTTTTCCTGTAACAAATGGGGATCTTTATCAGCTGTTTCACTGTTATGAGAAGATTAAGAACGAGAAAAATGCCGAAGATGCATTTTTACCTTAGATTCACTTCAGTGAAGAATACAGCTTTATCTAAACCTGTGGTCTCCATCTAAATATATAGATCTTTCACTCAAAAGAACATTTATAATTATCTTGAATTATCTGGACAAGATTGTCTTGCTAGCTATGTCTGTTATTTAGTCAATCCTTTTTGCAAAGTGAAAAAACATTAATTCTCCTTTGGTGTCTTTTGTCTTGAGACTAGCTTTTTACATAGAAGTAGAATACGAATGTGTTTTCTTTTGTAAAAAGATCTCACAAGTGTGATGAAGAAGAAACTCCAGTGTATCCATTTTAAACAATTTAGGTGTGACTATAAATATTTTCTTAAATGCATATGAAATTTTCTGAGGTGTTTGGGTTTTTTGAGGTGATGATGATATGGGAAAAGGATGGAAGAAGGAGGATTATTTCTGGGATGTCTAGGCTACTTCCCTGGAAGTATCCAAAATTTGAGCTTTTCTGTGTTTGACTGTTTATCTGAATTATTTCTGTTCCTTGATTAGATGGGTGTGATTGCATTCTGTTGGGTTTTTTTTTCATATTGACAAGTAGTGGCTCCTAGGAGAATTTCAGCTGATGTACTCTGGTAGAAAATCTGGCAGGATGGAAAGATGAAAAGCCTTAAAGTTGTAAACCTTCCTTTTGGACAGAAAGAATTATCTATTGTCATGAAAGATGAGGGAAATTTAGCATAATTTTAATCATGATACATTTAGCTTTTTCTCTAGGTAGTCTTTATTAATTTTTGTGAAAAATAATACATTACACCAAGTTTGATCAATAAGTTGAAAAGAATAAATTTTAGCTTTTTTACATGGGAAAACGTTTAACAACACACAAACTGCCCAGAAATGGATGCGATTCTTTACAGTTGAGGCAGGAGTCTTTTCTTTGACTTTAATGAAGATGTCGTTAGTTTCTGAATTAAGACCTTAGAAGAGTCTTTCTTTACACCCATGCCTGGTAAGATTTTCCCAAGATTCCTAGATTGCACTGGTCTCTCTTTCTCTGAGACCTAGCTTCACAGCAAACAATTTCATGCCATTGTTTTTTTTGTGCAGCAGCTGCTTCCAAAAACTGTGGTGCTGTTTTAGGCTTCATCCATTTTTCACCATCTTTTTACTGTAATAAGCTCTGGGGACTTCCCTTGACATCGTGTAGTCTCCTGCAAGTCATGGACCCCATTCCTGTAACAGAAGCACTGTGCTTTCTTTGCCACCTGACCTTTGAATTAGACTATCTCTTTTCCATTCAATTAAAATAAATAGAAAACTCTTACATTTAATAACAATAAGGACAATAAATTATATGGCATAACTCACTTTATTGGATTTTTTTTTTCCCAACTGTGATCAGGAGATAATATGACAGTTATAATGAGAAAAAGCCAGGACAGTCCAAAATGAAGAAAAGTCTATGAAGTAATAGTTCAGTGTACGATCTTATTTTATGTTTTGCATTAGAACACCAAGTATATAAAAATTAAAGCAATTTTCCTTCTGATTTCTCCTTTAGGACAGAATTCTTATTTGAGACCTAGCAGAAACTCGGACTTTCCTATTTTCCCCACAAGATCTGTATCTGTGATCGCTGCTGTGGGGAAGTATATAATTAACTATAACACAGTTCTTTCCCCTTGCTTATCACAGTTAAACCTTAGCTTCACCCTTTGAACCTTAAATATACCAAGGTTATATGTTTCTTTCTGAAGAAAGAGTTGTTTGCGCTAGAGAACATGGGGAGTGTCAATAATAGATTTCTTTGGAATAGCACTGCATATTGTATCTGTTCCCAGATGTTTGAGTCATTTTGTTTAGGGGCAAATATGAAACGTAAGTACATTTTATTACCTGTGGCTTCTTGCATAGGGATATGGTTGGAACAAGGATGGTAAATGGACTGAGAGAGATTGTTCACAGACATTGGTCATCATGCAGCCATTGTCAGGTAACAGACAAAGGTGGATGTTTTCAGCATCATAAACTCATCATAAATCAAAATTAAAAGTGGAATCGGTCAAGCAATTAAAACTGATGTAATTTTCACATCCCCTAAAATAAATGCATTGGTTCGTAGTTCCTCCTAGGTGTGTACGATCTTGCTGAACTGTAAACCTCAGAGGGAGTCAAAGTTCTCAGTGCTTTTTGAGACAGATTCTTTATTTCTCAGCTGAAACTAAGACAAAATGCAAGTTCCTATTTCTGGAAAGTAAAAACTAGATTTTTTTCTTTATGTCAGGAGCTCAACTGGATCTAAGTAGAAACACAACAAAGGAGTACTAGCTGATTACAAGATGATTTGGGGCCATGAAGGTAAAAATACCCTCAGAAGGTCTCAATTCTACATATTATTCTGTTCAAGAAAGATCTTAGAATTGCATAGGAATACAAAAAGATTGCTAAGCTTATAAGGAAAATGAAATGTTTTCTGTATGGAGACTAAAAAAAAAGCTTAAGTTCTTTGCTTTATCAAATGCAGGTTGAAAGGAGATCTCACAATTGCATAAAATATATAAGGACAAAAGCAATGGGAAAAGAAGAAAATCTTTGCACTAAAAGGCAGGACTAGCACACAAGAAAAATGGCAACAGATTAACCAAGAACAAATTGCTCCAGAAACTAGAAAAAGAAAACCAAAATATCTACATTTTTGAGCATATCTAAAATGGAAGTTATGGGCCCAACTCTGTGACGCAGGAGGGTCATTCTTCCTTCCAACCTCACCAACTGCTAAAAGACATTAGATTTTGGGTCGTTCCCTCGGCCATGTCTTTCAAGATCCATCCATCTGAACACAATAGTAACTCTTGATTCTAGGATTCTAGCGAACTAGGACAAAACTTTAGTACAGAATTTATAGATTTAATTACTTACAACCAGATTAATCCTGATGTGTGAGGAGGACAGATGTTAATAAGGTAAAATTTGCAACCATGTGCATGCAAGTGCACACACACACACACACACACTTTTCTGCATAGTTGCACAGTTCAACATAAAATAATTCTTTGGTTGATTTTTATCTATAAGCTTTTAAAATATGTGTCATTGAAGAGTAACCTCATGGAAGCAGCTGTCTCCAGAGATGTCTAAAATGTTATTAAATCACAGACAGGTCTCCTAATTTTCTTGTTTCAAAACCAAAAATAAATATTGGTAAAACAAATTGAGGGCTCTGAATAATATCCACAAATGTCCTTGTCAGTCATTTACAAAGCAAGAAAATGTATAATTAAATCCATCATACAGAAATGAATCCACTAAAATTTTCTTAGCTATCAAAAATTCATTCATATTTCGATGTAGGAACCTTTACTCTGACTCAAATGAAAAAGCCACACACCCCCAGTTAGAAATTTCCCATTCAGAATAAGCACACACGAGTCTTTATGTGTTAACATTGTCTAATTTACAGTTCCATTTTGAAAAACAGCAGAAGCAACTGGACCGTGGAATAAATTATCAAGGGAAGTGGTCATGGCAACATCACTTCAGAGAGTGAAATCTGTGACATTAGCAGCGATGGCTTAATGAACTGCTGTGGCAAATGTAGGTCGAGTTTTATCGTACAGATGGTTGAATTATCTGACGCTGAAACCAGAGACTTCAGTTTCTACCACCATCAGTCTGCACTTATCCTTTTGCCTAGTCTTCCTGTCTCATTCTCAGGCTTTTTCCAGCCAGAGGTGGCTGCCAGTGGTGGGCGATGGCTGTGTCTATGCTGTAGTCCCCACCCCAGGGGTACCTGACAGCCAGGTTGCCTGACTGCCTCCACTTCCTTCCACACCCCTGGAGAATCCTTGTTTCTTGTTTTGCCCCAACAAGGAAGCCATGCAGAAACCTCATGGGCACACCAGCTTGACAGCCTGCATCTGCTGGTGTAAAGTAGGTGAAGCAGGTGGCATAAGACAGCTCTTCTCCTCAAGAAATAAAACAAAACAAAAACAACTCTTGAAGTAAACAAACAGAAAAGGAAGAGCAGCCTTATCTACACGGCCTCCAGGGGCAAATCCTTGACCTATGCTGTGCCAGAGACTTGGTCCAGGCATTTCTCAGACTACTTCTGGTTGCTACAGGCCAGAGCTGTGCCAGGGAGCATGTTAAAAACTAAAGAGTATATATGATATTGGAAAAATGGCTGTGCCTACGCCATAGCCCAGTTTGTTAGTGTAGATCTAGCTACACAAGGAATTAGCCTGGCAGGCAGGTATACTCTTCTGGTTTTGACACCATCAACTCATAGATTTTGTTTCCCTTTCTGTTTCTGTATTGTTGTCCCCAGTGTCAAATTGGTTGATGGAATTTTTTGAGCTTTGTAGGTTTTGAGGAAGGGAAGGTGGTGTTTGCAGCTGTCAATGTGCAGAGATAAGCATAATCTCAGTGTCTGGATGCACCACATGTCATGACACGGGTGAACACATTCATCATGAATCTTGCTGTTTCCTTGGCCTCCTGTCTAAATCCTTCTCTGTCAGTATACTATCTTTCTTTGGACCAGGAAACTCCTTCATGGACCTTTTTTTTCCTTTCCCTAATCATCCATTACTGACTACATCTGGAAACATGATAAGGGCTGGCTCAAATCTGGGGATTTTGGGTCCTGATCTGGTACTGCTATTTTGTTCCCTGGCTTACTCTTACCAAAGGATCTTACCATCGGACTCAAGCAGAGTTTAGTTGCTTCATATTTCTTTAAATGGATTATTTTTTTAATATATAAAAATTGTAGCATTACTGGAGCTGCAAAGGGGTAATTTTAGCGAAGTATAGATTTAAAAAGAAAGTCTTTGCATGATATTTGCAATAACTTCTTTTTTAGGTGGAGACTATAATTACTGTGCCTTTTGCAGACCCTTAACAAAAAAATAAAATAACAAAAAACCCCATGTCTGCAAGAACATGGAAGTGAAACTCACAGTTCACTAAAATTGAAAACTGCCTTGACTACTTTCTTTCCAGACTGTCTTCTTGTTTTAGTAAGTCTACTCACAAGGTCTCCCTATGAAATGTGAAACATGAAAGGTCAGAGAGTTTAAAACTTTCAATAAAATAGCCATATTGGTCACAATAATGGAAAAGCTTCATTCCACATGAAAGTGAAAAATGAAGTCTATGCCTGCGCACGTTGTGATAGGTACTGGTCTGAATGAGGTACTGTGTAAGAAGGACTGACTGGACTCAGACTACATGAATTCATGTGAGTGGACAATTGATGCATTTATTACAAATATAAACAAATCCAACTTCTACAGCCTTTAGTTATCTGAAATGCAGTCACGGCTATGGAATAAAATTTACCTCCCATATAGCCACAGAGCAGTATTCTGAGGACTAAACGACAACAAGGAAGAAAATACTTTTACTTTATTTTTGTTCTGTAATCAGTAACATTCTACTTCCCAATTTACGACCCTTTATTAGTTTAATAACTGGAACAGATTGCCCAGAGAGGCTATGCCCTTTCCATTCTTGGAGATTTTTGAGACCCTTCTGGATAATACCCAGAGCAACCTGGTCTGATCTCAGAACTGACCCTGCTTTGAGCAGGAGGTTGGAAGAGACATCCAGAGGTCCTTTCCAACCTGAATTATCTTACAGTCTTTTCAGTCATTCAAATTTTTAAAACTTTGTATTTCTTTTAAAATATGCTTAGCTAACTGTTCTTCATTTTCCCTGTTTGCCTTATTCTGTATTCATTACTTTTTACACAAACTAAGAATGTTATTGTATTTTGACTGCAATAAAATTTCAAATATATACGGTTTTCTTACAGCTAATTTTAGGTTTTTACTTCTACATTGATTTGAAGTTTGCTTACTACAAAATAATCTTCCTAACTCAACTATATGATAGCTCATACTTCAAAACTTTCTGATAAATACCATTTTACTTAACATAATTTTCCTAAAGAGAAAAAATGCAAGCCATTTTCATGCATAACAAAAGCTTACCCCTTTTATCAAACTGAAAACAGTATTTGACTGTAGTAGCTATCTCCCAAGCCAGGTATCAACAGTTTAATTTAGTGAGTAGTAATTTGCCCAAAGATAATTCCGAATCTTATCCTCATTAGTTTATCCACAGGTATAGCACCGTAAAAAATCAGAGAATCACAGAATGTTTGGGGTTGGAAGGGACTCTTGTGCTTATTACCCTGTGATAAACTCTATTACTACTGTGAATTCTCTCCTGATTGGATTAAATATCTCTTCTCATGTCTAATAAGATTGCAGCAATTTGATCAAGAAGTTTGTAGATTTCCTAAAAAAGAAATCCATCTTTTGTACTACGATATACAATCCAAACTGGCCAAACAATCCCTCCAACCATATTCATCCACTGTTCAGAAATTTTTTCCTTGTACAATTCAAGTTCATTTACTTTGTATCTTCCCTATTATCACACTTGTTTACATTTTTTGTAGCTCTTACAGAGTTATATTTCTTACCTGTTTCCCAATCTCTTTGAAAGCACAGCTTGTCCCTCTCCCCAGAACAGGTGTCCTTCTGGGGAACGAGTGCAAAACACCAGCTTTCTTCAGAACAGACAGCTAACATCAATGAATGACTTCTGTTTCTTTTGACAGCTGAAGTGGTGACAGTCCCATGTGTGTTGTACAGAAGAATTAGACAATATGCGTTTTCATTCCCATTTGAATAAAGAGGCACTTGGAATTAAATTTGGGAAACACACATGCCCATACACACATTTATCTACCAGATATCTGGGCCTCAAAAATGCAAAGTCTGTTTTCTCATGTCATTGCTTTTGAACAGAAACTTAATCAAAACATGAGCTTTTTGATCAAAGGAATGACAATATTTTCCAATAGCAATGCAATATTGCTAATAGCAAGCTGAGATCTTCAGACCTGATTCTTGCTTCAGCAGTGAAACTGATGTGAACAGGCCTTTTCCCTGAATTAGAATCCAGGCTCCTTCCTAAAATTGCAGGGTGAGGAATTCTTTGTAGGTGTCATTACCAAGCACATTTATGCAGGGTATTAGAATTCTTCTACGTTGTGTAGCCCTTACAGCCCAGCAATGCACACAGCCAGCTGAAGAAGGACAGTGACTACTTGTAACATTGTATAGCTGTAGAGAAGAGAAGTAAAAATCTGGGCAAGAAATTTGTGGTAAACTCCGAAGTGCACACTATGTGATCCTTGTTATTTATAATAATAAAACTAATTCACAGTCCTTCTAGGTCTCAATCAAAAGCAGCATATATTTGATGGCATAGCAGGCGGTTTGGCAACTCAAGGAAAGATCTTTTCAGTCACCCCAGCTAGCATTCGAATCTATGTTTTGAGAGAATTTTGTCACTTTGCATTCATACACCATTATTTTTACAGTTAAATAATGATAGTTTGATTAACTATTTTTGCTACTTAGACCAAGTAACCATGAGGAATGGACGTACTGAGTCTTTTCTAGAAATGGGAAAAAAGGGCTTCAAATGAAACTTTTTGATATATAAACAACCTACTGTGAACTTTTATTATAATGTGAGATATTACTTTCTAGTCCACACAACATGTTGTCTTGACACAACCACCTTGTTGCTAAATTGGAGAGATATGGGTTTGACGGACAGACTATTCAATAGATAAGGAATTGACTGGATTGCTGCATCCAAATAGTTGCAGTCAACAGCTCAATGTCCAAACAGAGATCAGTAACAAATGGTGTCCCTCAGGGGTCTGTATTGGGACCAGCACTGTTCAATGTCTTTATTAATGACACTGACAGGGGGATTGAATGCACCCTCTGCAAGTTTGTGGAGGACACCAAGCTGTGTGATGCAGTTGATGTGCTTGAGGGATGGGACGCCATCCAGAGGGACCTTCACAGGCTTGAGAAGTAGGCCAATGTGAATCTCATGAAGCTGAACAAGGCCAAGTGCAAGGTCCTCCAACTGGGTTAGGGGAATTCTCAAGATCAGTACAGACTACAGGATGCATGGACTGAGAGTAGCCCTGCCAAGAAGGACTTGGAGGGTGCTGGTGGATGAAAAGTTGGTCGTGAGGCACCAATGTGTGCTTGCAGCCCAGAAAGCAAACTGTATCCTGGGCTGCATCAAAAGAAATGTGGCCAACAGATCAAGGGAAGTGATTCTTCTCTCAACTAACTAGCGATAGGACAAGAGGCAATGGCCTCAAGTTGTGTCAGGGGAGGTTTAGATTAGATATTAGAAAAAATTTCTTTACTGAAAGAGTGGTCAGACATTAGAATAGGCTGCCTAGGAAGGTGGTTGAGTCACCATCCCTGGAGGTGTTCAGAAAACGTGTAGATGTGGCACTTCGGGATATGCTTTAGTAGGCATGGTGGTGTTGGGCAGATGTTTAGGCTTGATGAACTTAGAGGCTTGATGATCTTTTCCAACCTATGATTCTATGATTCTACGATTCTCCCCCTCTACTCTTCTCTCATGAGACCCTATCTGGAGTCCTGCATCCAGCTCTGGGGTCCCCAGTATGAGAAAGACATGGACCTGTTAGAGTGGGTTACAGAAATGAGCACCTGTCCTATGAAGAAAGGCTGAGAGAGTTGGGGTTGTTCAGCCTGGAGAAGAGAAGGCTGCGGGGAAAACTTCTTGCAGCCTGTCAATGTTTAAAAGGGGCTTATAAGAAAGATGGAGAAAGACTTTTTACCAGGGCCTGCAGTGACAGGACAAGGGGCAGTGCTTTTAAACTAAAAAAGGGTAGATTTAGACTGGACAGAAGGAAGAAATTTTTTACAATGAGGGTGGTGAAACACTGGAGCAAGTTTCCCAGCGAAGTTGTGGATGCCCCTCCCTGGAAATGTTTGTGGTTGGGTTGAATGGGGCTTGGAAGAACCTGATATAGTTGAAAATGTTCCCACCCATGGCAGAGGGGTGGGACTAGATGATCTTTAAAGGGTCCTTCCAACCCAAATCATTCTATATTTGTGTTTATGTCTATCCATTCATTTATCTATCCAAAACAGTTCAAAACATAATAACGTAATTACTTGCCTATAGTTTGCTGGTGCCTCTAGAGTGAAAAAAGGCAAACAGATAAAATGTAAAAGAGCATAGTTCAACTATATCTGCTTCTGGCACATAAATATTTTATGTTTGAGTAGGTCATCATTTTTCAGTCTGAAGCATTTTCTTTATTTACACTCTCATTCAGTGGATAGAATTAAACGGGAAACTCCAACATCCCAGTGCAAGTATAATACAAATTTGTCTCTATTTTGAATGTGTATGAACTAAATATCTCCATATTCTTGTCTTCAACAAAGCTGTACTAGTGCAGATTGAATAATGACACTATTCTTCACTTTCTCATTTTCTTTTTATATTGTTTCCTTAGTATATTGAATTCTACGAGTCTGAATTCTTCAAAAGAATAAAGGAGGACAACAATTCTCTGCATGCCTGTATCTCCCATATTCATTTATACCACCATTTCAAAATGGTTATAAAGAATTACTGAGATTGGCTCACAGAATTTTATACTCACACATTTTCCTGTAAATGAAAACAGAAGAAGAAGAGCAATGTAAATAAAATTTATGAGGCGTGGCTGCGTAGTGAGAGCTATGTGCTGATAAACACCTGTCAGCAAACACGTGACTCCAGCCTGACCTCTCTCTCTTGAAAGCATCTCCTGTTCTTTTCGAAGTGATTTTAGGAAGTTTGAGATGGTTTTGAATCCTGGACACAGTGCTTAGAAAGATGCCTTCCAGCCTCTCAGGTCTTCAAGGCAACTCTTCTTTTTTTCTTCCCTTTTCTTCAAGGGAAAGGTATGCTCAGTCACTCCTGCTAGGATCTGATTTTGTGGTTTGAGAAAATTTTGCAGCCTTTTACTTATACATTATCATTTCATAGTTTGTTTAAATAACTCGGTTAATTAAATGAAAGACATCCTCACCTTGTCCTTCAGGTAGTCAACACATTTTGATACCGACATACTGGTTCTGTAGCATTATGGCTTCCTTTCACAGCAGGGAAATTTATGCAAAGCAAAGTGCAAACTGATTCACCCACATTCTTCTCATCATGCGAGGTCGTTCTGCATCCTGTAATAATTGAATAGAATGTCTCTCACCATTGTGCAGCTAACAGCTGCAATATTATTAGTGGGAAAGTGCTCTGTTAGTGCTTACTGGCAAGGTATTTGTTTCTGTTTGTGTGATTTTGATGGAATACATCTCACTAAAAAACCCATGCAACTACACTAACAGAACGTTTCTCTTGCTTTTTCCCATTTATGACTAAAGAACATACATTTTAAAATTAAAAAAACATTTCCAATACTGAAGTAAAAAAAATGTTGCTTTAAAAAGTTTTTAAATGGATTTACATAGAATCTTATGTGTGCATGATGTATTAGAAAATTATAAAAGTTCAAAGTGTTCTAGTGGTACAAATCAGCAACAGATTTGCTTTTTATGCTTATGCAATAAAATTGTTTGTTACAGGTGGTGTAAGTAGTAAAGTCTATACTTAAGGATGCCTACTAGTTTCCATTAAAAGACTCAGTCTGTAATTTCAGTCTGTAAGTACTTTTAATCTTGTCAAACTTTAGGTACCGCTCAGATTGGAATTTTCCATGCTATACCTACTAAAGAAAGAATTTGCTGAGGAAATATCAGTTAAACTGCTTTACCCTTTGCCCAGGAAGAGATTAAGGAAAATATTTTGATTACTTATACTAATAACACTCTTAAAGCAGAGATTTTTTTCTTTCGAAAGATGTCATGCTTTCATATTTAATGAAGTATAATAAAATAAGCATAATTTATTATTTTTCTTAATGTTCTCCCAAACTTGGTCAACTGATAAACCATTAACAAATATGTATATGGCAATTAATGTTTTCCTCTGCCAGCTGTGACCCGTCCACTCTCAGCCCATTTGTGTCTACTAGCTTGGACTGAGAATATAGAACATGTCTAGGCTGTTGACACAGTAATTGGCAGCAAGATGGGGAATGCAAGAAGCATCTGATTCCAGAAAGTTTGTGGGAAAGCAGACTGCTTGGCTTCACAGAGGCCACTGCTGACCACTGATAACTGAGTGTATTCATATGCTCCAGGGAAGTGGAGGACTTGTTGAGAGCTGGAGCTAGCAGGATATGACAGTCCTGTCAAGTCACTAAGTGGAAAGGGAAGAGAGAGTTGCTGGTAAACGTGTAAGGATAAGGATGGCCAAGTTCCCTGAAGGGACAGCACTTGGTACCCTTCTCTTTTGTTAAATGCCTGGTGCCATCACCTCCTCCACGTCCTCCTCCTCCTCCTTCCTCCAGGACATGTGCTATGCCCATTTCTTCCTGGAAGGCTGTACTGACTAAACTGGCACTTACAATTACAGAGCATGAAGGATCCAGGGAGAGGAGAACATGGTCACAGTTGGCTGAAGTCAGGAAAGCATATGAAACCGTTCAAGACATGACTAAGCTGCAATGTGCCCTCCTGAGCTTTATCAAGACTGTCCCAGAAGTGCTTTAGAGTGCCATGGATCAGCAGGGTGCTGACAGCCGGAACCCTCAGGAGGAAGGGGTGAGCTGAAAGCCAAGAGCTTAGTCAGCCAGGGAAAAGGGAGAAGAGTTGGATAGCTAGGGAGTGGAAGGATTATGAAGGAGGACAGGATGGAAGGAAAGGTGCTGGGAAAATTTGGAGACTGAGGGAGGAAGAACAGAAAGAAGAGCTAAGAGGAAAGAACATGAAGGGAAGGAGTTTGGAGTGATACAAGAGGGATTGTCTCAGGAAGGTAAGAGCCTGAAAGGGAGATGGGCTCAGGTACGCCATTGGAGTGGAATAAAAAGAGAGAGCACTCACAGGAACATAGTGGTCTCCTCCACCACTCCAGAAGGGCTAGACTGGAGCCTGACCTCAGTGCCAGGGAAGATTACAGAGTCGTTCATCTTGAGTGTGCTCACCGGGCATGTCAAGGAAAACCAGGGGATCAGGCCCAGCCAGCATGGGTTCATGAAAGGCAGGCCCTGCTTGACCAACCTGATCTTCTGCTATGACCAGGTGACCTGCCTACTGGATGAGGAAAAGGCTGTAGATGGTATCTACCTGGACTTTAGTAAGGCCTTTGACACTGTTCCCCACGGCATCCTCTGGGAGAAACTAGGTGCCCGTGATTTCGATGGGTGTACACTTAGCTGGGTGAAAAACTGGCTGAATGGCCGAGTGCAGAGAGTGGTGGTGAATGGAGTTAAATCCAGCTGGTGGCCAGTCACGAGAGGTGTTCTCCAGGGCTCACTTTTGGGTCTGGTCTTGTTTAACATCTTTATCAATGATCTGGATGAGGGAATTGAGTCCTCCCTCAGTAGATTTGCAGATGACATCAAGCTGGGTGGGAGAGTGATCTGGACAGGCTGGAACGATGGACCGAGGCCAGCTGTAAGAGGTTCAATAACGCCAAGTGCTGGGTCCTGCACTTCAGTCACAACAGCCCCATGCAAGGCTACAGGCTTGGTTCCCCAAGGGAGCTGCCCAGTGAAAAAGGGCCTGGGGATGTTGGTCGACAGCCAGCTGAACATGAGCCAGCAGTGTGCCCAGGTGGCCAAGGACGCCAGCAACATCCTGGCTTGTATCAGGAATAGTGTGGCCAGCAGGGGTAGGGAGGTCATCGTGCCCCTGTACTCGGCACTGGGGAGGCTGCACCTTGAGTACTGTGTTCAGTTTTGGACCTCTCACTACAAGAAGGACATTGAGGTGCTGAAGCGTGTCCAGAGAAGGGCAATGAGGCTGGTGAGGGGTCTAGAGAACAAGTCTTCTTATGAGGAGCAGCTGAGGGAACTGGGGTTTGTTTAATCTGGAGAAGAGGAGGCTGAGGGGAGACCTTATTGCTCTCTACAGTTACCTGAAACGCAGTTATAGTGAGGTGGGTGTCAGTCTCTTCTCCCAACTAACTAGTGATAGGACAAGAGGCAATGGCTTCAAATTGTGTGAGGGGAGGTTTAGATTGGATATTAGGAAAAATGTCTTTACTGAAGGAGTGGTCAGGCATTGGAACAGGCTGCCCAGGGAAGTGGTGGAGTCACCATCCCTGGAGGTGTTCAAAAAACGTGTAGATGTGGCACTTCAGGATATGGTTTAGTAGGCATGGTGGTGTTGGGTTGACAGCTGGACTTGATGATCTTAGAGGTTTTTCCCAACCTTAACGTTTCTATGATTCTATGACTGAAGGTGGAGGCAAAAAGGAGGGTCTGAGAATAGAGAGAGACAGTTCCATAAATGTTTTCCCCCGATGAGGACTACATACTCACAGAATGTGTGTCAAACAAATTACTACAGAAATGTTTATTATGTGATAAATAATTATGTGATCATGAGCATGATCACTACTTTCCACAAGATCCTGATCTTATTAAGTATGAAGAACAAAAAGACATAAGGAACTAGTAGGACAGTATTTGGGCGAGAATAGTAATGGGTTTGTGGTCCAAGTATCTCTATTGCATCCATTCAGAAACTCAGTGAATAAGGAGGAGGAAAACAAAAAGAAAAGAACGATGCCCTAGACGAGTGGAGGATGTCCTTGCTTCTGCCACTTAGTGCCTTTGTGAGAGGCTGGACAGTTCGTTTAAACCAGACCATTAGTATGTGGTTTTGGATGTCTCAAAGAACACACCTTAGCTTTGTTTTGCAGAGAAGAACAAGGAGCTCTGCTGTCAGCATATAAAGATGTAAAATGCATACAAATGCTATCAAAGTACTAAATATTCTGAAAAACTCACCTCTGCGTGTTTCAAATTAGCACCACGAAGAATGGATACTTTGGATGATTTTGGCCTTAAGCTATTTATGATAATTCCCCATGTGTGAAATGGAGTTACCTCACAGAAGGACTGTGTAGATAATTTCATTACCATATTTAAAAAATGCACTGGATGTACTGGCAAGCATTTAGAAAAGCTCATGAGAGAATGAACAATTCTGTGTTAAGACCGGATTCAGGAAATAATGGATGGATCCATTCACCTAGAATGATGAACAATATACAAATAAAATAACATCACGTTATTCTTTCAAGGAATACTCTTTATTCTTGCACTTCAGTAGACAGGGTTTTGGGAAAAAAAGTATATATGTCTACCAATCAAAATTGTATCGTGAGATATTAAATGTGTTATTATACAATACTAAACATTTCAATCACTACTTAATTCTTCGGTGTGAATACAGCAAGTATGGTTCCAGAAAGTTTTTCCTTAGTAGCTACTTTCATTAAAAGAAAATACTTTCTTTTGGGCCTCCAATGAGTTGGAGGTAAAGCTCTCATTTGGTTTCAGAGATGGGAAGACTGAAGCTGTTTACTATGCTTCTAAATGTCCAGTACTCATCTGAGTTTTCTATCGTTGTTATCACTATTTGATGAAAGTCAGACTTTGGAACTGTACTGTTGTATATACATTTTCTGGTTCTTTTTGAAAATAATGGTATTATCAGTGTGTGTCTCTGGTACACTTGCCAATCTCTCTCTTTTAAAAAGCATTGCATTTAGTTACTCCATCTCAAATAAGAATCATATCTTGAAATATATTGCTGCTTTGGCATGAGGAAAATAAAATAAGCCTAAATCTGTTTTCTTATAATTTCTCTGAGCATTAGACACACAACATGGTTCAATACAGATTTGACAGAATTTACATGTTTTTTTTAAATTCCAATGAATTCAATAAATCTCTTGAGCTCAGCTTCTCTACTTGGCAGTTTCACCATGATCCCTTGTTATAAATAAAAGTTTATGCTCTAATCTTTAAGGACAGTTTATGTAAAGGAAACACTCCTGAAACAAAGTAGTGACGTAGGTAGCTGTATCATTAAAACTTTTCTGAACATAGTGATCACTGCCAGGCACACAGGAAATACAGACTACTGTGCTTCTTTCAGTTTTAAATTATAGAAAGGCTCAGAATATGTTGTCTGAAAGTCATCACACAGAATCAGCAGTGACCACTTACTCCATAAACAGGGCTTCATTTCGTAATAATCCGAACAGTAGCACCAAGCTGACAGTTCATGAGGAAAGAGTGATAATGTTCAATATAGCAAAGCAATTGATTATTGGTATTCTATGTCCTAAGTCATTGTTAGTGCGAGTGAATGAGAGCTCAGAAAATGCATATGTACCTTGTACCTTGCCTCAAGTGTCTGTTCAGCTTAGCCATGAGAGAGTTTAGGCAACTTTACTGCTGAGTACTGACTTGTCACTTCTTACTTGTTCATAGAGATGATGTAAACCCAGATCCGTGTTTTGAATAGTTTCATGGATGTGGTTGCAAAGAGCACAGGATGTACCTGTATACATTTCTTTTATACAGTATGTTGACCTTTTAGGAGCATGTTACCCTCAAAAGTCCCAGTGATTGCATCTATGCGAGAATATTATAGTGCGTGAATAGCTGTGGCACATACCTCGGTTTCAAACAACACAGTGTGACATAACAGAAAATAATGATTTCAGAGGAACCGAGTGTTGTAAGCACTAATGAAAACATTCATAGAAGACAATTTGCACAAACATCAGTGTTCAACATTGACCTGATTATTATTAGCTTAGGACAATATTCTTCATTAGGATAATCAGAGCTCTGCCTCCTATTTTTAAATAAACTGGTACTCTTCAGTCGGAGACTCTGCAATCAACAAATAAGTTCTGCATAGTTCCTCGTCTGGAGGGAACCTGTTTTCTACTTTGAGAATGGTTCTCTCACTGAAGAAATATTCAGAGATATACCAACATGAGTGGTATTGCTTATGGTCTTGTAGCACTGTTCCTTCTGGTCAGACAATAAAACATCGATTGAGGCCCAAAGAAGTGCAATAAATCACCACCTAAACCATGTATATGAAACAGAGGTAGCTTTTCTAAAATTAAATATGTTTACATTATAATACAAGTTGTAATTCATATACACAAAATAAAGTGAAGAAGATAAATGTGGTCAGATTCATTACAGTCCTGAACTGGTTAATGTCATGTTAATTATTCTTCCATGTAGAAATAGTTATACATGGGACAAGCATGCGGAGGCTTCTTGGGCAATGTAGTGTGGCAACAACACTACATGAACATTAGTAAACGTATTTTTTAATGGTACTATACCAATTCATACTAGGAAGTAGGTCACCTACCTCATATCCTACATACTTTATAGCTTTATGTAAGCAACAAATAGTTGGAGAAGAAAAATATTAATCTCTCTGAAGAATAGAGAATTCACATAACATTCTTATTTTCTTGTTGCTTAGTTGTCTTGCTTACAATGAGCTAAAAATATGAAAAAAAGTCCTTAATAAAAGATATTAGATTAGAATATACAATTATGCTATAGTAAAATTTTTTATCATTATTAGTCTTTCATGCACGGAAGAGAGTCAAACTTCCACATTCTACTAAAACAAAAAAATGGAGATGAACATTACAGTTGAAATATTAATGGAAATCCTGAGAAATGCCACCAGAAAAAGCAGTAACTGCTTTAACCATGATGCAAAGCATGACATACATACTCTCTACATACTCTACAGAGTATGTAGAATGTCTGAAAATGGAAGTAATCGAGACATAGCAATGAGCATATTTTATTAGTGATCAGCTTTAGCCTAACTTTACTTTCACTGAAATCAGCAGCAAAATTTCACTAAATGCTCTGGAAGCACTGCTAGTATAAGGCAGACAGTCTTTCAAAATCATGCCCCGGAGATTTGAGAATAATTCTTTGTAAACAATCCTCTTCATATGCTTAATGTCTTCTTATCCTTGTTATTTGTGCGTCTCTAAAACATGGGATGCAAGCCTGCTTCTGACTCTGAAGCTGAGATGTGTTTCCTATCTGTATCCTCGTGCCGCGCTGGGTGCAGCTCATCGCTGCACCAGTCTGCTCCTTGCTTTGCTTTGTGAGGAAAGGCAACAGCACTGTGCAGACCAGAAGGGAGCTCCAGCAGTACCTGGGGAAGATCTCATCACAGTGGCTGATACCCTCAACCCATGGTGCTCCCCTGCCAGTCGGTTTAGATGCTGTTTAGGATGAGCCTCTGGCAAGGCAGACACACAAGTAGAGGCAGGACATAGAGAAGAATGTAAAAATGCATACATATGTCCTTATGCATATACTCATACACTGCTCCGAGTATCTCAGGAAAAGCTGGCATTCTTTTAATTTTCATTGCTGGTTCCTATCTGTTTCTATTTTACTTAAAGTGTAGAAGTAATTTCTGCTTCTCCAGATTCTATGGTTCCCTCTTGCAAACCATTACAGATTTAGGTGAGTCTAATGTAGCTGACTTTCCCTGTAATTCTTTTTTATGTAGTGAATCAGGAAAAGGCTATTTAAATGTTACGGTCTTTCCAGGTTTTATTATCTTGTCTCTGTAGGAGGACTTTTCTGTCCAATCTGGCTCTATTTGATCTAAATGCTTATATGGGCCCAGATCCAGTGTAGCTCTTAAGCACTTGTTTTGCTTCAAACAGAAAAAACACTCAATCTTTGTAACTTCAGTGTGATTACTTTCACAGACAAAATGCATATATGTTTGCTTTTCATACAAAATGAAGTTTGTACCTAAATGCTCTGCTCACTTATGACGATAACTGTTCTGTTGGTGGAACACAGCCCATCTGTGATGATAGCTTTATTGTTGTAGACATGCAGCTAGTGCTTCAACTTCCTTCTGCTTTGGCTATGTGGTTTTGCTCTCCAAACAACATCTCATGACTTACAGAGTCAAAAAAAGTCTTTAAAATAATCCTGTCTTTAAGTAAGAATCGTCTTTCAAAGGTCTAGCAAGCCCTTCAGTATGGCTATCATAGCAGCACCTCCTTTAGAGCCTACAGAGTCCTACCAGAGATCAGGTTCCCTTATTTCTGTGAAGTACAACCTCAGATAAATGAGGAACCTACCTGCTCTATTTCATAAACACCTTTATTATTCCCCTACAGTAGGTTCTTATATGGTATGCAATAAGGATATTTCCAGCAAGACAGTCTATAACTCGCTGTCTGCTCTGTGCTCGTCAAAGCTTCTCATAAAACTCTTTCAGGAATGGAAGTGAACAACTCCTGAAGTGTCTCCTGAAAATTCTGTAGTGACTCTTCTACCCAGTACTCCATGTCACCTATTATTCCCACAGCATTTCTGGATAGCTGGTAAGAAATTCTTATATTGTAAGCAAAGGTGAATCTCAAAAACATTTTTAGGCTTTTGAGAAAGCTGCGCATAAATAAATACGGCAAGTAAAGTGTGGCAGCTTGCAGTATACCTTGGAGTGCACCCGTGTGTTGCAGTGTCCTAGGTGCTTTAGCCTTTGGTACTGCTAAGGGCCTTCTATCTGCAGCTCTGTAGCCCACCTCTTCTTCTCCCTGACAGCCACTGAGGATTTTTCCCTTTCACTTTTTCCTCCCTCTCTCTCCCTCCTCTTTTGTTTTCTTGTTTTTCCCAGAAAGTAACTTCCATCATTAGAGTCAATCTATGCCTATGTGATTAGCTATAGTGGCCTCTAATAAATCTTTGTACATGTAAACATCCCGTTTGTGCAATGTAAGTGAAGAATAATTAAACCCTAACACCTCTAAGCTTTAGATTACTGCTTATTGCATGTCTATTGCATGCTGAAATTTCTGCACAATTAGGAACTTTATGAAACACATATTGATCCACTTTGTAAATGTTCAAAACGCTCTGATACTTTTGTATGATAGTAGGGGTTGACTATATTACATGAAGCAGAAAGTGTTTGCCAAAGAGAAGACGTCATGTGCTGTTTAACAAGATCAAGGAAGTCTGTCAAAAGATGGAGTACATTTTAACACAATCCTTAGATTTTGAAATGCAACTTTCAAAACAAATTCCCATTAGGGTAGAAAGCTCCTCAACCCAAGCATTTTAAGAAATAATAGATAGCCCTCATATTGTCAGGATTAAGTTCCAGAAATCACATTTTATCTTCAGCCACCTGTCAGTTGATTTCTTTGGCAGCTATGAAATTGAATACCAAGAGCTCCTTTTAAACCTAGGTGAAAAGGCTTCGTACTACTGGCATGAAAATACAAATCCTCAGTGTAGCTAAATAGCACACTTGAAAAGAATAAATCTTAGAAACAGTCTCAGTGGAATGGTGTGAAACTCAAATGGACAATTACATTCACCATTGTTGCCACCTAATGGTCCTATTTACATGTAAATGGGTGGAAAAAGAACTGCAAATGATATTCCAGTATAGACAAGCAAAATTGTCCAAATGCTAAGAAATGAAGTAGTACTCCTTCATTCACATTTGCAAGCTTAATTAATAATCTCAAAGTTAAAATTAATTTAAAATATTTTCTTCTTAATCCAAAGAAATAAATACACTGGTTTTATGTATCATTAGATTTTCTTTCATGGTTTCTCTAAAATCTGCAAAACCATCATGAAGAACAAAAGCATTGACAGTGAGCTTCAGAAAGCAAAACTGTACGTATAACCTGATGTTTTAGATTTCAACAAACAAAAATTTCAACTTTTAATATGAGCTTAAAAAATACAGCTACAATTTTAGTGTTTTGAAAGACCCAAGTGACTTCAGGTTCACATATCTGCAAAATCAGTGGCTAAAATGTCAGGTGGTAGTGGACAGTCAGTCTCTTAAAAAGTCTTCTGGAATCAATATGCTAACATGAATCAGAAGATTAATGTGATCTTTTGGCCAAGGAAATGGATCTGGAATTAAGACATCCAGGTGCAATTCTGGGTTCTTTTACATTGAGCTTAAATACATTTTCTGGCTGCCTACGAGAAATCCTTTCATTTCCGTGTTCTTTTTCTGTCCTGTATGGTTGTAAACTATTACGGACAGAGCTGTTGTGAAGAGAGAAATTTCCTGCTTTCCTAGCAAGAAGGAGAAGTGGTATCCATCACCCTGCAAAAGGGGTGCGATGTGGGAAAGGCTACTTGAAAGCTTCCAGTTATTAAAAAAGACACTGCTCCTGATATTAGTAAAGAAGGAGAGTGAGTGTCAAACAGAGGCCTTCCTATTCCATTATTCTAAACCCCAAAGTCAGTGAACCCAAAAGTAAAGAACTGGTGCTTATGGAAACATGTTATCTGAAACAGCTGTGCTTTTTCTAAGCGAGTGACACTTTTTGTTCACTTCTAGACTGAGCTGCTAGAACCTCAGAAGTAGGCAAATCTCAGACGTAAATTAAGTTGCACCTTCTGCTACTTCGGGAATGTAGCTTTAAGTTACACAATCATCAATTCTTGTGATTTAATAAGATCTCAGGATTTCTAATTCTCTTATTTTCTAACAAACTTTAAGTTCAGATGACTTACATACTACAGATCTATTTACAATATTGCTACAACAGGAAATGCCCATCCACCTTTGAACTTGCCAACAAATGTAATAATTGCTATTATCAATGAGCAGTGAAAGAGAAAGACATTCAAACAATCAAATTGATGGAACATAGCTTGTTGCTCTCTGCACATAGCCAGAATGAAAAGGAAAAGGAAATATTTGTGGAACTGAAATAGAGATAGTGATGGATCAGCATATTATTTGCCTATCTGAAAGCTATCACTTTTAGATATTGCTCTCAGTGAGAAGCAAAATGGACCAAAGTCACTTTAAGTCTCCTTGTTTAATCACTTGTCAGGCGAAGTTAGTTGACAAAAGGATCAGCTACTGCATTTAGTTATAAAGCAGCATGGGAAATAAATACTGTATTCTCTTGAACATAAATATATTAAAATTTTAAATAATATTTTAATAGTTTGAAAACAGGTTTTCTGTTTGTATACTTTCAGGCAGTACCAATTCCACAGCATGTTTTGCACATGGTTATATGTCTGTATTTTAAAGAATTTTTTTTTTATCCATATTTCTCAATTGGGTCATTATGATTTTATACTCTTGCTGCATGAAAAAAGTGAAAAATCCTCAGCAACCTACTGCAAATAAATCTTCTTTGTCTCTGAGCTGCGGTATATGAAGTGATACACAGAAGCAGTTTGATGGAGTTATCTGAAAACTGATCATACAACAATTGTCATCACTAACTCGTTGAGAGTTCTTCCTTATTCATATTAACAAAAGCATGGCATTTTGTAAAAGAAAATCTCAGCAAATTCTCAGCAAGAACTGAGAATTTGTTCAAAAATATCTGTGGTTTAAAATGACTTAATCTTTTAAGTTGTAGAGGACTTACAGTTCCACTGAGGTTATTCACATAAGAAACAGCTGAAGATTTAGGCCAATAGTATCTCTTAACCTTAAATGTTTCTACCTGCTATTCCTGCTTGAGAGAACCATCTTACAAATGGCATACTATAAAAATTACTAAGTGAGTCTTTGGATCATTTTTCTTCCTTTTTTGTCATGTCCTCCATTTTCTGCAGAACAGATGTGAGCATCTCTATTTTTTTCAAGACCATGATTCATAGTAAATAGTAGCTAGTGATTCATAGTAAATGCTAACTAGAACGGTACTTTAGCTTCCAATGATTCTAAGGCTTAAAATAGAGGCTGTACCTGAAGCTGAGTTCAATCAATAGTGTCATGCAGCAGGGAAAAAAAAAAAAAAAGTTTTAAATGACCTAACTGTTCAAATGTTCTTGATGTGTAAAAATAACATGGTTGCTGTGTTTCATTTACAGTACTGACATGATATAAACATAGAAAACAGATGTTTTCAAAAACAGGCCAGAAACAGAACACTCTGACAACTTCCAGCAATGATAAAATCTGACAAGACATAGGGTGCTCCATTCAGTCAGCTAAACTGATGTGTCCAGTGCTCTGTGAGACGCTCTTGTGTATCTGCAGCACTCACCTGGGGCTGTCCTCCACACATCACCTAAAGGAGTCCCACAGCTTTCTGGACTGGCAAAGCTCAAGCACAATACCACAAATGGCATGAGATTCTCTGTGTTTTTAATGGAAAGTCATGGACTTGCACTTAGGTCAGCATCTGCCCTGTGATTTCTGACACACTGCTAACACATCAGAAGTTGAATCTGCCTCTCACAATCCAAAGACAAAGCAAACGACACTAAACAGAATTCTGTAATCAAGGAAGGGTTTCAACTTAGGTGACTAAACCAAAGTTTCTGTCTTTGAAGCTGCATACCTTTGAGTAAACAATGCCTAGTTTTGAAGGCATCAATTTGATTTGCCTGCATCCTGGGTGACTCTGGGCAAATGACAACAAATACATTTGGTCTACCAGATTAACATTACTAGTTAAGCATGTCCTAGTCTGAGATTGGCAGAACGATGTGTTTCCATGGAAAGGGAGGGGAAGCTAGTCAAGCCTGTCCTCCCAAGAATGTACTTGTGCATGTGTAAAAGGACGCAGAAATACAACTCAAACTGCAACCGTTGTACAGGTCGATTAGGGCAATTAGATTTTAGTTGTTTTCACAGGAATGTTTCCAGTTTGTGTGAAATAATCAAGAATCTCATTCTTTAAGCTGTGGCTCTCAAGATTCCTAAGACTCTTTTTGCCAACTCATCTGTAAAGTAGCAAACACTTTGTAGCATGCCTTCTGTGCATGTCTGCTGCTTTTTCTCTTTCTCTGTCAGGGCTTCCTTTGGTGTAAAATAAAATCTGAATAAATTTGTACATCATAGTAGAACTTAAGAGATAAACGTATACAAAGCTGTAAAGAGACTTGAGAAACAAACTGTAAGGAAACTTGAGATATACAAGGACATTTTTGTACCACTAACTACATGCAAATAAGCAATGGCACAGATACACTATATAGAAGCATATAACCAAACAGTTATATTTCTCTCTCTGTTTGTTGAGAACCTATTCCATTAAAATACATGGTGGCTTAATTCAGAGGTGTAGACTTTTAATTTCTATTATGAGAATGCTTTGATGTCAATTTGTCTGTCAAGGCAAGACTTTAATATATGAGGGAAAGAGCTTAGCAGACAGAAGTGTAATCAGTACACAGTGCAATTAGTCAAAGCTCTGTACCTGCTCAAAAAAGCAACTGATAATAATGCAGGAAATACTCATTCTCTTTTCTGTTTTTTGCAGCTCACACTTAACAAGCTTTACTCCTATATACAGAAAAAAAAAAACTTTGAAGTGTAAGTGAAATAACTTCACCATCTAGACCACCTTTATTGAAGGATGGGCAGTATTCTTAAATTGTATGTATATGTATCTATAAAAGATAGCTCTAAAATGATATCACACAGTAAGGGTTTGATACACTTCAGGAAATAAGAAGAGAGAGCAAAACAGAACAGATTGTTTTTCTCATTCAAAACCATTTTGGAGGTAGATCTAAAAGGAACTCATCTGGACAGTGCTTTTGTAGAACCCCGGGATTGGATATGAATATGAGTAACATTATTAGAGGTATCAATACTGCTAAGAATATTTTGTTATGAAAAACTGTAGCTTCTGACTGTGCAAAACCAATGTTAGGCTTTTCTGCAGGATGTATAATACTAGGTGTGATAGCCTACTGATTTATCTACCACAGTCACTGAACTGAAAAGACACTATCCTATTTTAAATGTGGTTTCCTTAAATAAAAAGGTCATTAAAAAAGAGCTGGAAATAAAAGAGCAAATAAAAAAATCTTGGACTGAGTGACCATGCATTGATTTAATTGAATAAAAGTATATTTATAACCCAAGTTCCCCAGCCTGACTCATTTCCCATCAGACTTCTCTAAGGAGAATGTCATTTTCCATTAAGAGTCAAATCAGGCTAGCTATTGGTAAGCAAGTGGGAAGGCAAAACAGTGACTCAGAATAACATCCCACAGCAAACATTTGAGGGTAGTTTGAAGATGAATCACTGAAGAGGCTAGTTCAACCTCCTGAATTCAACGAATTGTTTTTCAATAGACTGAGTCAAAAAAACCTCAAACCCAGTACCAGGCTGAGAAACAGAAATTCAGTCAAAAGTGAAACTCAGAATGGAAAAGGAATAGAAGGACTATTCAAAGGACTGATACAGAATTAGATACAACAGGTGTCTTAACAGTTAAGTTCAACTGTGACTGACATTTGTGTATGCAGTCTGGTGTTTTAAATACCTTTTTATTCAGTCACAGAATCACAGAATGGTAGGGATTGGAAGGGACCTCTGTGGGTCATCTAGTCCAACCCGCCTGCCAAAGCAGGGTCACCTACAGCAGGCTGCACAGGACCGTGTCCAGGCGGGTCTTGAATATCTCCAGAGAAGGAGACTCCACAACCTCCCTGGGCAGCCTGTTCCAGGGCTCTGTAACCCTCAGAGGGAAGAAGTTCTTCCTCATGTTCAGACGGAACTTCTTACGTTTCAGTTTGTGCCCATTGCCCCTTGTCCTGTCGCTGGGCACCACTGAACAGAGTCTGGCCCCATCCTCCTAACACACACCCTTCAGATATTTATAAGCATTTATAAGGTCCCCTCTCAGCCTTCTCTTCTTCAGGCTGAACAAGACCACCTCCCTCAGCATCTCCTCACAGGAGAAATGCTCCAGTCCCCTCACCATTCTCATAGCCTTCTGCTGGACTCTCTCCAGTAGCTCCTCATCTTTCTTCAACTGGGGAGCCCAGAACTGGACACAGTACTCCAGACGGGGCCTCACTAGGGTAGAGTAGAGGGAAAGGAGAACCTCCCTCAACCTGCTGGCCACACTCCTCTTAATCCACCCCAGGATACCATTGGCCTTCTTGGCAACAAGAGCACACTGCTGGCTCCTGATTGACTTGTCATCCACCAGCACACCCAGGTCCCTCTCCGCAGAGCTGCACTCCAACAGGTCCGCCCCAAGCCTGGACTGGTGCATGGGGTTGTTCCTCCTCAGGTGCAGGACCCTGCACTTGCCCTTGTTGAATTTCAGCAGGTTCCTCTCTGCCCAAGTCTCCAGCCTATCCAGGTCTTGCTGAATGGCAGCACAGCCTTCTGGTGTATCTGCCACTCCTCCCAGTTTGGTGCCATCAGCAAACTTGCTAAGGGTAAATTCTAACTCTTCATCCAGGTCACTGGGGAATAAGTTGAATAAGACTGGGCCCAGTACTGACCCCTGGGGGACACCACTAGTTACCAGTCTCCAACTAGACTGCACTGCTGATGACAACCCTCTGAGCTCTGCCATTCAGTCAGTTCTCAATCCACCTCACTGTCCACTCATCTGGCCCACACTTCCTGAGCTTTCCTATGAGAATGTTACAGGAGACAGTGTCAAAAGCCTTGCTGAAGTCAAGGTAAACAACATCCACGGCTCTCCCCTCCTCTACCCAGCTAGTCATGCTATCGTAGAAAGCTATCAGATTGGTCGGACATGATTTCCCCTTGGTGAATCCATGTTGACTATTCCTGATAACTTTCTTTTCCTCCACTTGCTTAGAGATGACATCCATAATGAGCTGCTCCATCACCTTTCCCGGGATGGAGGTGAGGCTGACCGGTCTGTCGTTTCCTGGGTCCTCCTTCTTGCTTTTTTTGAAGATTGGAGTGACAGTGGCTTTCCTCCAGTCCTCAGATACTTCTACCTGTTCTCCAGGACCCTTCAAAGATGATAGACAGTTGCTCAGCAATGATCCTGCCAGCTCCCTCAGCACTCCTGGGTGCACCCCATCAGGTCCATGGATTTGTGAGTGTCCAGTTTGCTTAAATGATCTCTCACATGATCCTTCTCAACGAAGGGAAGGTCTTCCTTTCTGCAGGCTTTGTCTCTTACCCCCAGGGACTGGTATGCCTGAGGGCCAGCCTTGCACTGAAGACTGAAGCAATGAAGGCATTCAGTAGCTCTGCCTTCTCTGCATCCTCCATCACCAGGGCACTCACCTCATTCAGCAGTGGCCCCACATTTTCCCTAGTCTTCCTTTTGCTACTGATGTACCTGCAGAAGTCCTTCTTGTTGTCTTTGATGTCCTTTGCCAGCTTTAATCCCAGGTGGACCTTAGTCTTCCTGGTTGCATCCCTGCATGCTCTGACAACATTACTGTATTCCTCCCAAGTGGCCTGTCCCTCTTTCCTCATTTCATAGACCTTTCTCTTCTGTCCAAGTTCAGCTAGAAGCTCCTTGCTCATCCATGCAGGTATCCTGCCTTCTTTGCTAGATTTCTTACTTATGGAGATGCGATGATCCTGAGCATGGAGGAAGTGATGGTTGAATAGCAACCAGGTCTCTTGGACCCCCCTACCCTCTAGAGCCCTAACCCACGAGTTTCGTCCAAGTAGGTCCCTCAAGAGGCCGAAGTTAGCTCTCCTGAAGTCCAAGGTTGTGATCCTGCTTATTGCCCTGCTTCCTCCATGCAGGATCCTAAATTTCACCATCCCATGGTCACTGCAGCGAAGGCTGCCCCCAACTTTCACATCATCAACCAGCCCTTCTGTATTTGTCAGCACAAGGTCCAGCAGCACACCTCTCCTCGTTGGCTGCTCCACCACCTGTGTCAAAAAGTTATCATCAGTGCTCTGCAGGATCCTGGAAAGTGTGTACCTGGATGTGTGATCTTTCCAGCAGATATTAGCGTGGTTGAAATCCCTCATGAGAACCGGGGCCTATGATTGTGAAGGTCATTTCAGCTGTCTGTAGAAGACCTCACTGACTTCCTTTTCCTGATCAGGTGGCCTGCAGTAAACACCCACAACAGTGTCACTCATATTAACCTGTCCCTTAATTCTTAACCACAAGCTCTCGACTTGTTCTTCATTGAGCTCTAGGCAGACTGACGCGTTTCAGCATCCACGCAGGGACAGGAATGACTCTCACACATTGATGAAATGCACAGTCGATTCGACTTATTGCTCTGCTTGTGTGGTTATATACATTTTTCATATCTGCACACGCGATCACGCTTATTCAGATAGGCTACAGACATAAATCACGCACTATTCACCCCATATTCCCTTATGATTGGTAACTATGCACTAACGCTAATAGCAACAGGCCGCCTCCACGTCCTTGAACACATCTTGTTTTTGCTAACCCACATCATATACACTATCAGAACTTTCTCAATTGCTATTCTTAGCTGTCCTTTTGCAGCGGCCTGTTCAGTTATGCTAACTGTTGCTTAAGCGGCCTAGTCATGCTAACTCTCAAGCTACATCGACCCCAACAGCAGACGATACATTCCAGTTGCTCGATGCAATGCTTGAACCTGTTATTTATATTAAATAATGCTTTCATTTGAAGAAAACTGTCCATTTAGTCTGTTCACCACCAAATACAGCCTTCCAAAGGGAAGAACAGAGTCATCATACCTGCTGGCTAAGAACCGTTGATCCAGAAGGTACTGTTAACCAGGGTTGTGCCTGAAAAAAATAAGATTGGGTATCACTAGAGATGGAGGATGAAAGATGGTAGCCAAGAAGCTGTTTTCATATTCCTAAAAAAGCATTCTGTAGTGCCAAAATGTCTAGGTACTGGTTTTGACGCTGAGGCCAGACAGCACTGAGTGGCTGTGTCCACACTGCATAGTATTTGGCTTGGGGTATTTTTTTTCCCCCATGAGGAACCCCAGACTCTAGGTGAGAATTTTTGGTGTGCTCCTTCCAGTTTTTGGAAGTTTGTGTGTTAATGTGTTGCAGTCCATCAGAACGATGGTATTTCATACCATGAAACTGCATGCATCTACCACCTGCTCTGCGGTATGGCATGAGGGCACAGGAGCATTTAGAGGTTGCAAAGCCTGGTGAGGTTGGAATGTTGGAATGTTGGAAGATGATGTACAGTAGAAGTAGCTCAGCTTGGTGAAGTCTTGTTCGTGCTGCCTACTGGGAACAGTCTTTGGACTAAGCTATCTTCTGACCTCTGCCTGGTGTTGTCTCAGGGGATATCCACTGGAAAGGTTTCACCTAAATGGGTTTCATTCACTGTGCAGGCATTGCACAGGGGAGGCAGGGCTGCCATCATCTCCATCATCAGCTATTGCCCTATCCCCAGAATCAGAAGACAATTACCGTGGGGTTTCTTGCAGCCCTATGGGATATTTAATTCATTCTTCCTGGGAATACTGGAGATAGATACACTTTAGATTGAGAAGCACTCTTCCACTTTGCTAGTACTTTTTTTGTCAGACCTTACACCTGACTAGCTGGTAAGAAGTCATGTCCCCTGTTCTTCAGTTTCCACACAGAAGGCACTCAACCAGTTTTTTGAAGCATGGTGGAAGCCAAAAGAAGTGTGACCAATGGGACAAAATAGGTAAGAGACAATTTCATGAAATATTTTTAGGATGTCATTAATAAGTTTTCAAAAACTGGTAAAAGAAAAACCACCATAGCCTACGCAAAAAAGAGATAGCTAAAATATGCTGCTGTGGGAAAGACGTGCTATGCAGCAAATTGCCATGCCATTGACAAAGTGAAACAGATATGAATACAATTGAGATAACCCATATAAATGTTTATTGTCATTTTCTATATTTCATTACACTTAAGAATCACGTTTCAAGGACATAAAGTCTTAACAAACTGGAAACTGGTTGTCCTACCCCAGGGCACTGGAATCCCAAGCTAGGAATTCTCTTATGTAACTTAAATTCCTACTGACAACTAGAAAGAAATCATAAGAATAGCTAATTAGAAAGAAGTAATTTTGCGTGATGATTCTTCTGTTCAATGTGCACCCACAGGGAGGAAAACGACCTGATGCTGATGAGTCACACAAGTTCTCAGGAAGGACAGCTGTTGGATTGCTTCTCTCTGTCATCCAGGTAGAGACTGAAGTAGAAAGACTATGTCAGGAAACAATGAACCACGAAACTGTAGACAGAGTATAGAAAAAAAAAGGAAAGTGAAAAAAAACCTCAAAGTGAAAAACTGGACAAAGCAACAGAATATAATGGAAATAAAACATTAACCCTCTGCATGTATGGAGGAGTATGTTACATGTATGTGAAATAAGTGTGAAAGCAAAAATTATAATCAGACATATGCAGTAAGTCAGGCTCAGCTTGTTCCTAACTAACAGCATCTCTTTTCTATCCAGCTGTTTTCATGAAACTTGTAGGAACTTAACATATTCAATATATCTTCGCTCCAGGGGAAACAAACAGACACACCACATACAGTGCATAATCATGAAATTTATTACTGTATTTAAAATGAAATATATTTCATTATCGCAGCAGTGAAATCTTGTTCATGTAGTTAACACAATGAATTATGGCTCAAGTTTGTGATTAAAACAATCAAGATCAGCTAGTAATGATGATTTACAGTACTTAGGAAAGAATCATAAAATATCTTCAGCTGGAAGGGACTCATAAGGATCAAATCCAGCTAAGACTTACAGAATTCTTATGCTTTTTTTTCCTTTTTTTTTAGATAAAATAATATTCTAAATAAACAATCTAATACACAAATACTTCAACTCTACTGATAATAAAGCCAGTTCAAGTTACATTAGTGTGACTTTTTCATTTAGAAAAGTCCAAAGATGAAAAAATGAACCACCATGTTTTGAAAAATTGGACGAACTGGACTTAGACAAGACATGTGGAAGTAAGTGATTTGAACAATATCATTTTTGTAAAAACTTCAGTTACCAGATATGCTCAAATTACGTGGCAATTAGTGAGAAAATCAGCTAGTAGTTCTGTGAAGCTAATGACAGAAAAATTCACTTGCAGTCCACTGATGTCACGAAAAAATAAAGCAAAAATAACCTTCCTGAACCTTTTCGTTTATTAATGTCTCCAGAGAGGGACTGTATTATTCATATGTTCTTAATCCAGAACAAATATTTTGCTGGATTTGCTCATGTCTACTAACAAGTGAGCTCATTAGCAGTTTTCTTCATGGCAACGCTAATAAGATCTCTTTTCTCCGTACAACTATTTTCATAAATATAATAATATTTCCAATATTCTAAAGCGCCAAATTTGGTTGAAACTGAAAATACTGGGTGAAGGCAGAGGAGGTGTCTCACATATTCAGACCTACATGAAGCTGGGACATGAAAACTCAAGTGCAGCATCTTCACTCCACTATGTATTCTGGGGGTTATGGCCTTACATTATGATATTTTCAAGTCCATTCAATTAAAATCTGACTAAAAGGTCAGAAATAAAATCACGCTGTAAAATTTCACATCTCTCTACTCTCCAGGGGACACATGGGAAATAACTGAACTTTATAAAAGACAGGAAGATGAAGAATGATAAAAGCCCGATACTGAGCAAAGAATCCAATGGGGTATTCCTCAGAAAAGAACAGGAAACATTGGAACGTTAGTTTCTCAGCAGATGCTCACTGAGTTCAGGCTAATGAAAACAGCTTGCAAAGTGCATTTAGTAGTCAGAAAACTGTACCTGTTTTAAATAAAATAATCCTGTCTTAGCTTGTCCAATCATGTTGCAACACAAATATACATATATCTTTTCTGTAAAAAGGTGCAATTCTAGTGGGACTGAAGTTTTTACTACGTGTCCAAAAGCCTGAGTTTGAGTCTTCCTTCACACTCATGTCGAAGCCAACCTTCAGTGGTCCAGCTCCAAGGGATGCAGTTTCTCAGGTGGGGAAATAAAGCTGACTGGAATGTCACTCATATATCACTGGCTATAAAAACTCATATCAGTTTAACTATTCTTGTCCAACAGGCTGCCTAGGTTTAAGACAGATAATTTGTCTGTATGTTAGGAATATCAGTGATGTCATTTTAACCATTATTTTAGAGATTTCTAACTGTTATGTAGTGGTTCACCACATATTTATGAAACGATTCATGCTGCCATCATACTGCCCTTCTAAGTCTTCTGGAAAATGTGATTTTTGTAGTACGTAGAGCATACAGCTCCTAGAGATCCTAGCCATACATCAATGCCTTAACATGCCCCCTATATTTCAAGATACAAGATATACTAAAAACACACAAAAAAGAGGTGCAATGTTTCAACAGATCTTGCAGTTGACCTTGACATGATCCAGTCTTGCCTCTGTAGCAGTTTTTAGCACTTTTTGTGCCCTTTTGCAATACTGCAAGAGATAAAACGCTGCAGACTCAGTTGGATTTGTATTGAAGGCAGTGTCCCATGCTAGAGAATATGTGAACATCTGCCACTAGCGTCAATGAAGTTGTACAATTAATTAATTAATGTTTAAAGTATCTTAAAGCTGAAAAATGGTATGTGCTATTATTGCTTGTTGATGGCTTATGTTGAGTGTCTTAAAATAAAGTCTTTCTGCTAATTTGTGAAATCTCAGAATGAGTCTTTTATTAAAACATTAAGGTATTGGAACACTTCATCTGTGGGTAAACAGAAAAGAAAATCAAGTTATTTTTTTCCAGCACATCATCTGTAAGATGAATTAATTTTTTCTTCAAATTAAACAGAAGAAACATGAGTTAAAATAAAATGAAATGCTTAGGATTTTTACTTATTGTATGGTTTGTTTTTTTTTTTTTACTTCTAACAGATATCTTCTATTACTGAACAGTGATTCACTTTTCATTGATAAATAAATGCACCATCAACAGCTTTCAGTTGCGTTAATTGGTACCAGGATCAAAAAGTCTCTGTGACTCTCTGTCAAATGGCATGGGTAACAAAATGCAACTGGTTGAATCACCTAGACGACACAGAGCATGCCAGCAATCTCAAGTGCTAGCGCAATTATTTGCTAGATTTCAACAGCAAAAAATAAAATTACTATTAGAGTAAAGACAGTCTCTTGTTTCCTCAGACAAGACCTACATTTGAGAAAGGAGCAACTCAGTTTCTTTGTTTTCCATCACTGAAGAAGGGTAATTCTGTTTCATAATTGCTAGTTATTAAAAATGGTTATCGGGTTTATTGTAAAGTGCATTGATTTTGACTAAATGTGAGAATAATGTATACACAGAAAAGATGCAAAAGAATTTTGATAATTTCATAATTCTTTTTCTTTTTGGGGTAAAAATGGGCTTCATTTCACAATCTCATCATTAGCAGTATCAAGAAGGGGAAGCAGGAAAACAAATATTTTTTCATTCTAGGACAGGTCTGAGCATTCATTTCCCTAAGGAGCTTCCTCAGAAATTTATAAACCAATTTTAACTGTTGCTCACATTTCAGAGTGTGTTAGCTACATTGATATATGTTTGTGTATTGTCCTAGAAAGATTGTTGATGAAGATCTTTAGGGTTCTTCTACATTTTCTAAGCTTTTGTCTTTTCAAAATTCTAATTTTCAAAATTCCTCTGATTCCTTTTCATAGAAGCATTCAAGTCCTACTTCTGTAAATACATGGGAAGAAACAAATATGCCTCTGTTTTCAAATTAATATGTCTCTGTCTTTCGATTAGAAATTTTGTGATTATCTCTGCATATCTTCAAATGTGAAATATTTGAGTGTGCAGTTTGGGTACTGCTTGGCTCTAGCAAAATATGGCTTTTTTCCTGTAACATTTTTATTTTGTCTCCCAAGTAGATCAAGCAGCCTAGTAAAATCTGTTTCTTAATTTACGAGGCATGAATTCTCTGGGGCTTGAGGCATGCTCTCCCTAAAAGCGCTGACAACTGTGACTGCACAGTGTTGCACGCACACACTCAACGCCAGCCTGTTGTGTGATGAAATGGCTGAGCAACAATAGATTTGCAGAGGGCATAAATCTGCTAATGGTGATTTGATGTCCTGCTTCCTTCTCTTAAGAGAGTAATTGGTTGGGACGAAAGGGAGGTCGTGTGGCAGCAGGGAAGGCATTTGGAAAGGAGAAAGTCAGAGATTCAGGTTCCCTGGGGAGACAGGGGGTTGTTTAACATGGAGCTGTTGCAGGCAGGCGGTTGAGCACAGTCTGGCACACACCAGGAGGGAGAGGCAGCAGCTTAACGGGTGGCCTAAGCCGTGACGCACTGTGCCTGCAACATAAGAAGTTTCTGCACAGGGATGTTACATCAAATCATTCAGTAACCACATAACCTGAATGGATGGTAACAATTATGAAAGTGCCCACACTAGGAAGTGGTAGAGAATTCTTCCAGCAGAACTTCCTTCCAACAGCAAATAAAGTTTTCTTAATTAAGTAGTACCACTGCTTCTCTCAAAAGCATTATACTTGTCCTAGACTAATAACTGTTTCTGAAATAGTTTTAACTGACATAATAATTCTGTTATGTAAAACTAAGTACCCAACATATTTAAAGGAGAACCTTTTTAACAAATTGATATTTTAAAAAATGTGACTATGTGGTGACGTCATGATGTCACTTCCTACAATACTTGAACAAACTGAAATACAGAAATTCACCTGCCTATAGACATTTTATTTTACAGAAAAAACAATGTTATTAATAGCAGCAGAACTAAGATTAGAAGAACTAATAGTTCTCTATATTGTTGTTGATAATTGTTCTTTAAATTATATTGATAGTATTGAATTGTAGATTGATGTGTTTCTGTGATAACTAATTGTAGTTGAAATAACAGAAGTTAAAACTCCTAAAGATTCTTTTAGAGAAGGCAAGTGGAGGTACCAGGCATAGAAAGAGTCTTAACTGGTTATTACAAAATAACACTATTTGAATGTAAAAAAATTCATTTCTAAATATATTTTAAAATACTTCAGTGAAAAGCCTTATTGACATATTAACAGGAGAAAGTTGAGAAGTATCTTGAAGATTTTTCCCCTATTAGATTGATAACTGAGATGAAAATTCCTGGGTTTACAAATACAATAATTTTTAGAAAGGAATGCTAAACATGATGGGAACTCAGGTGTTCAGTGTGAAAAAAAACATGGTGTTTAAAAATAATACCTTTTAATTCCAATCTCCCTGTTTACATTCCTTATAAGTTTTGAAATAGAAAAAATTGCATTACTAATGGCAAAAACAATAAAAGAATCTGGTTTTGGTCCTGAAAGGGACAATTTAAATATTTCTGATGAAGCAACTGGATGTCTCAAAAGTCATTGCTTTAAGTATAATATACATCATAATATATTAACACAATTGATGTAGTACATGAAAATAACTTATTTATATCATACAACATCTTAATAAGTGTCTTCAGCAGAGAAAATAACCATTGTAGTAGTCACTACCTGTCATTCTTCTTGCAAGTTATACTGTAGGGTGATGCTAAATCTTGACTGCAAATTAAAAATTCCTCACCTCATCAAATAGCCTTTCAAGGCAACTACCTCAACATCCTTTCTCTTGTTTGAAAAAGATGCCTTTGCTGAAGCGGCTCTTCCTGTAATAGTATGATTATTGTAGCAGTGACATATAATATAGTTTTCTAAAGTGTGAGCCTCTTTTTTCAAAAACTGAAAAATTTTCTCTCTTATCCACCCTACCTCTGTTCTGATGGTGACAAACACAAAATATTAAGGCTACAAAACCAGCCTGTGTAAAACCGCCTTCAGGCCAGGATTCTTAGGATCTGTGTGTACATCGAAGATCATGCTGACCCTTCACATGGGAAGCATGAGTGCAGCCTAAAAGGATATACCGTATATAGCTTAAATTTAGCAGGGTGAAGCAATCAAAAGTTAGCAGCTTAGGTTTCAGTATGGGCCTATGAGAACATACTTTCAGAAACTTAACTACAGGTATGACTTTTGGAATTAATACTTGAGCTAGGTAGATGAAAGCAAGCTTAAGTATAGTTATAGTGGCTGCAATCATGCCCCCAGTTGCAATGTAGACATAACGTAAGACTTCCTGTGGAGAGATAAATCAAACTCTGAAATCAAATACATTCGGTTTCTCAGATATGTCTCAGGTAATTTACAATTATAAAATTTGCACAGTAGGACAGCTCTTCTGCTGTGCTACATCAGTTCTCTCTGCAAAAGGGAAAACAAGGATAAGAAGTTATTTTAAATCAGAAAAAGAGATGCTAAAACAAGAAACTAATCTAAAACACCACTTTCAGGCAGCCACAGATCAAATCATCCAGGCAATTTTAAACTTCATCTTGAAGAGAAGCTAGGGAAAAGTGCCTTTTCTTTCCTTTCCTTCATTTTTGTCCTCAACAGAAATCTGAATGATTTGACTCAATGATTTTTCATGCCATAAAATGCATAAACATATCTGCCACTATGATTAGGTTTACAATTACATTAATTTGTGCAGTTATACCTACTACTAGCACTAATACAATATTTTTTACATTTCCTTTCTCTAATTACACAGAGAGTAGTACAACACATGCAGAAAATCCTTCTGTAAGAAATATAAGAATTTACAATGGAACATATTAGATTAATGTTTTCAGTGGTACATTATAAAATGATGTACTAAATTTCTTGTTTCACACATTTTTCTCACACTACAGACAAAAATGTGAGGCGAGTAAAACATACTTGAGAAATTCAAAGAACAAAAACTAATTTAATAGCAATCTGCTCCTAATAACTAATATTTACTACAACTGCATGACAGACGTATATTGGTAAGATATATACGTTACATCTTTGATAAATTGAGCTAGAACAACCTCTTTATTTTAATTCAGAACTGAGTGGTATACGGTATAAAAGCCTTGTGACCTCTTTGGTGAGACAGCACTTCAGGCTAAAAGTAGTCTAAATCGTTCATTCATCCAGCTTCTCCCTGACTGCAGAAGTTCAGAGCTATTAGGCATCTAGAACCACTAAAAAGGAGGTAAGTTTTAACACATGCTCATTCATACAGGACAATAAGGTGATAAGAAATAATGAATAGCCTAAATAAGACAATATTCCTTGCACATGCCCAAGGTGACAGATGTTGTTATGTCATGTTTAGCAGAGGTCTGATCTATTATTTTTGAAGTCAGTGGCAATTATCTGGCTTTACTGAGACTGAATAAGACTCACAGAGCACTATCGACTTTTTAATATCATACTAGGTCACTTTGCGTAGTAGTTTAACTCATAAAAATTCCTCTCACTGGAAGAAAAAACTAATTCGTAAGAACTATTCTGCTCTTTGAAAGAAATTAGCTCCCTACAGTTATTCAAAGCTGTTTATGAACAATTTTGTGTAGTTTCACGCACTTTCAAACACCAGCTAAGGTCATTACTATCATGAACTGGTATTCACTGTCGATTCTTTTAGGAATGCCAATTTTTTAAAAAATGCTGGTGTTTAATCTAAGTACCAGCAGCAAACACAACACCCCAGGAAGATGGATATTAGCAAGAGCTGTAGATATATTAACACTGATACCAAAGTATCATCTGTCTGTGGCTTCCTTATGATCACCTGGATGTTTTGTGAAGAAAACAAATTTCCTCAGAGGGTACAACTTGGTCCTCTGTAAAATTATCAAAATTCAGTAAAATAAATAACTTACAGGAAGTGAACAGTGTGGATATTCTGTGCTGGTTTCAATTTAAGGGTATATGTCTGTGCAGGTAGATGTAGAACGTGATGGACTCATCGCAGATACGCTCTGAGCCAGATGGATTGCACCAGTAAGGTCTGGAAGCCATGGAGACCCACCAGCACAGACCCATGCCCGAGTCAATGAGCTCACCCTAAGTAACAAATGAGAGGATAAAGTGGGGAGGACGATCTACAAGCAGGACAGGGGAAGTATGTGCATATCCTCACCCCCAGATCCCATGCAGTGTTCTTAGTAACTTCTAGTACTTGCTGCCTCAGGAGCTTCCAGCTCTCCCAGAACTTCAGACCTTCTGCTCCAGAGCTTACTCCCAAGTTCTTCCATCCCAGAACTCTCAAATCCCGGTCTCCTCTCTGCTCATGCCTTCCTCATTCAACTTAATGCACATAATGCCCTACTACTGTCTGAGAGTCCCTAGGCTTATTTAGCACATTTGAGAGCTACTCAGCTGTTGCCAACCCTTCTCTTACAACTTGTCCTCACAATGAACCATCCTATGAAAGACTTCTTTCCATATTTGCCTGATCCAAGCCTTTCCCTTGAGAAATTCATGTATCTTCCATTCACAACTATGCTCCTGGAGTTAATTCACAGAATAACATTAAATATTTTCATGAACTCTTTCTACTAAGTAGAGAATTGTGTGTCCTAATAACACTCAGACTCCTGAAGAAACATGTCAGTGACTTACCAAAATGTATGGGTCCCAAAACATATTTGATGATCTGGGCTTCAGTGATTTCCAAAGGTGACGGAGGAAGTTAATGGCACAGAGGGAAATTACAGAAGAATACAAACTGCAATAACATCCTTGTTTTTGTTGCAAGTGCCCTCACTTTAATAATGCATTGCAGAAAATTTCCTGTATTCCTGGATATACTGCACTGAATTCTAAATTCTTCCGATTCCTCAAATGCATACTTTCCTCCAGACCATGCCTCCTCACTTATTCACCTTCTTCTCTTTGATTGAATGCCTGTGTTCTATTCAGTCACTCGCCAAACTACAGTCCCTGGCCCTGCAAAAATTTGCTTTTATGACTTTTGAACTATAATAGGGCTCAATGCTACAGCATTTCTTCCAAACAGCCTCTGATTTACAGCACTCAGAGAAAGGAATTAAAAGTAACAGATCTCTATGTGTGTACACTTACTGTTGGCTTTCCCATAAGCCCTTACATAGACAGAATTTCATTTTGATGTTTCCAGTTGTCATCAGCACAAAATGATAGCCTTTTTGCTACAGTCTAAATATTATACCGCGGCATCTGTTTCTCCTCTTCCTTTTTTTGTAGGTTGAATTGTTTTTTTCCAGTGATTCCTTTGGTCTGCAGATTCTTTTTCTGAGCAAAAGAAAATGTGACATTTGGTTTCTGTTGCCTATCAAAGCCATTCTTTAACTTGTCCTGCTAACAGCCTTTCACAGTCTCTACAGTAATTTAGTTTAAATAACAAGCATGGCTGTTCAAAGTAATATATATATTTTCTGTTATTCACAATGTTCTTCTCACTTAGGGTAGTGTTACAATTTTTCAGCAATGTTTCTAAATTTGAGGTTAAACTAAGAATAGGTAAAAATATCACAAAGTGTCATGTTTATATTTTATTTTTATTTTACTGATGAAAACAATGACTAAAGTGTCTTCTTTTAGGTTGCCATTTAATTTTTTAGTTATGACTCATACATTAAAAATAAACAATCAATATTTATGTGTATCCTGAGTGTGCTCTTATAAGGAAAGACGAAGATGTTCTCTCAGAAAATCTAAACCATTCTGTGCCAAGTTATTTTTAAAAAATGACATATTTTAGAGTAAGTGGAGACCCTGCTACTGTGGGAATATTTGACTGCATGCAATCTTGGCATTGATTCCACCCACCTCAGGCAGAGTTAGTTACTATAATGCTTATTGGTGCACTATAGCTAGTTAAGGGCATAGTTTCCTTTTTTTTCCCTAATGCAGTAGAAACATTTACATCTTCATTTTTGTTTTAATATAGCAATCAGATTACTAAAGAAACTATGCTTCAGTTCTGGAAGCTATAGAAGTACATGGACAGGCTTGTGATGTAGATTCCAACCAAGGCATTTTCTGTCTTGCTACTGAGCACTCTAAACTCAGCTGGAATATAACAATAATTTTTATGTATATGAAATAAAAATGACACTAGGTAATGAGTCATCTTTCAAACTGATGAGATATATATATATACATATATACAAACCTTTATCAATAGTATATATCTATTTGTAAAGATATCAGTCTAATCTGCTGCTTCCATGTCAGCAGCAGCGGTTACAAATTGCATAGATTTAGTACTGCAATCCAACTGATACAAGAAGAGAAAGAAATGCAAGTAGCACTTTTTCTAGTAGTGGATCTACATGCTGTTTGTTTTAACTTGTGGCTGGCAAGACTGAAAACATGTAAAATGGGATTTTTGATGCTATGATAAACTTATTTTAATTTCTGCCCTGTCTGCTGGTAAGGACACACCCACACAGTTTGTCTCATTACCTCTAAGCATGACTGATCAATTTTTTATGGAAAAAGTGGCATAACACTACAAATTAGTCAACTGAAGCTATAACTGAAAGAGAGTAGAGCACATGAAAGATTTGCTTTAAATGCCCAGATAAATCCACTTGACTTTCACTACTACCATCTGACAAAGCTGGCAAATGCTGCTTAAGACATGCAAAAGCCTTTGATGCCCTATTTGTCAGAACAAGTAGTGGAAAATATTGTCTCTTTCAGAGTGGGAAGGTGAACAGCATGAAACTTGATGAGTTTGGTTTGCTAGAGTTATATCTGACTTTTACTTAGTGAATTACAGTAAATACAAGCTCCAGAAATTTTTCTCGACTTCAGCCTAGCACAACCATTTCTATCTACCACAGGATCCTGGAAAATAGCCTGTAGTTTGCATTGACTATACTAATTAAGCAACCTCCTCTAATTTACCATGGTACTTTATTGTTTCTTTCTGTGTTACAACAGGAACATTACTGAGGACCTGACTCACATAAGTGAGACAAAAGCTTGGGAAACAAAATAAATTTTGGTACAAAATCATGACAACACTAAAGCACAATAAGACTTGACAGAGAAGAATCAATATAAATTATCGGTATCTGCAGATGCACTACAATTTTCCCATCTCAGCTGGGAACTAACACAGGTACTGTCTCACAAGAATTACAGATGACTGCACCAGGAAGGTATCGATCCAGTTTGCCTGAATTCCAAGTCAACAGAGAGAAAGAGGCACCTCTGAAGACCTACAGAGACAGGTCCAGTCCATCTAACATAGCTGCTTTCTTTTTTTAAATGACTACATTGCAGATGCAGTCAACACGTCTTTTGCTTAAATCTCAGTATCAGCAGAGCTCCCCTTGAGAGACAGGCAATCACTCTGTCCAAAGCAGCCACCTTTAAGTACCAACAACTAATGTTAAGTGCCAAGGGAACTATTAAAAAACTAAGGATAGTCCTGGAAACTAGATGGACTGCATTGCTACTTAGAACCAAGAGAATTTTGAAATGGGCTTAACTCCTAGTTTTGGCAGGATTTAGCACATGACTAAATCCCAATATACACTACTTAGACAATCCTTATGGGGAGTCATGAGATAAAAAAGTGAGACTGTGGTAAACAGCATTCTGAAGAATTTTCCTCCCAATGACATGATGCTGAGACATTTTCTTTTCAGAGTTATTTCTATCTGTACTCCTTCTCGCATTACAAATTTCAGAAGCGTTATCTTTGATTAGATGTACTTATACATAATATCTATGCTAACTGTATATGTTAATTATGCAATTTAAAACGTTAAAATGTATTACAGAAATCAACGATGTTACTGTGAGAGTATTTTTTAGTGATTTACACTTCTTCCATTAGCAGTTCATCATTTTGCACAATGTCTTAACAAGACTTCTAAATTATTCAACATTGCAATAATAATACTAAATTGTCTAATATAACGTCATTGTTTACTACCTTGCAAACTTGCATTTAACTTCCCTCTAACACAGGTCTTCAGACCTGCTTGTTCCCTGCTTACCATTCAGCCTGGCTATAAGTCTGTAACTAGTTGTGGATATGATTTAAAATCTGGTTTGCTAACTATCAGTAGAAGTAGGCCAAGATTCAGGTTTTCTCATAAAAATTTAGGTAGCTTTGACTGGAAAATGTTTGCTATTAAAGAAACTTACAGCTTATACTTCAGCAGTCAAACAAATGCAATTATTGCAATTCTGAGTATCATGATCTCAAATGTCCTGCCATCTCACAGAATTGCCGTCTCTGATTTAAGTGTGCAGGCCTGCCAAACTATGCAATAACATGCCTAAAGGGAAAATCTGAAAGTACTGATTTACCTGACTAAGCCAATCACAAACTGAATGCTGAAAAACTGAAAGGAACTTAAGGATCTACTCTTTATTAAAGACCAATTTCTAAATCTAGCCAGATGGGTAATTCTTTCTGAATGAGATACCTTGGTAGGAATCTTCTCCTCTTAATTGTCCAGAGATTAGTTTTCTGTTGAGAAGAAAACAACGCTATGTGTAACAGAATAGCCAATATCTTAGCAGTTTAAGTAATGTGAATGCTAAGTAATGTGAAAGTCAGTGTCAAAGTCCTATTTCATCCAGTCTGAAGCAGGGACTTAATCACCAAAATTAGTGCTAAAATAATCAGAGGTCTGAATAGGGCAACCCTCTTTCAGAGGTCTTTCTTCTTGTACTCCTTTAGTGTTTTTAAATACTTATGTCCAAAAAGGTATTTGGGTCTCAGTTACATACACCACAGCTGAGGACTCTAGCCTCAAGGTATAGTTCTGGCCCAAAGAATACTTTGTTGGTTACAGAAAATGGAGGAATGTCAACATGAAGGACTGAGATTCTCCACCTTCACATTGATGTTCAGCTTAGGGCATTTGCCCAAAACACAGATTCAGGTCACGACCTTCCGTCAAGCAGACTAGGAATATGATCCAAAATCTCTCATCACAGATGGGCTCATAACTGACATAGGCTTTTGCCCAGCAGCTTGCTTTTGTATGTTACATTTCATGAATAAGAAGTCTGACATAAAGTCCTAGCAGGACAGGGCTCTGGTCCTCAGAGGTTCATGAACTGTGCCATCAGTTTCATTTAATTGGCTGTGGGACAGCATCAGTGTTTAGATATCTTTCCATCTGCCCACTGACATGTAGCCACTGGTGCACACATCAGAGGTGGAACTATGGACTTTGGCAGGTAAATTAGATCTTAAGTATTTTGTAAATCTTATCCATAAATTGAAAATAGTCCTGGGCTTGCAGAGGACAGGGATTTCAGAGGACTTTTTTCCGTCTCTTCATCTTTGTTCAGAGTTTGACAAAAACAATATGAAATACACTTCTAACCAATGTGAATGTTTTTGCTCCACTAGAATATATTAGAACACATATAAACCATAATTAGTTGTATTAAAATAGTATACAGACGACATATTATGCCCTTCCACTTACTATATAATTTCTTTCTTTGATCCTTAAATGTTCTGCAGGTATGGCCCTGCATGCAACATTCTCCTTAAACACTGCAATACAAATACAGTAAAATGAAATTTTTTTGCGTGTTACATATATATATGTAGGGGAGAATTGCAAAACTAATTTAACTGGAACTGGATTTTTCAATTCTTGTCCACAAAATTGACTTGTCTCAGTAGAATCTACCACCTTCTCCCAATACAACAAAATAATAATTATGGGAAATTTTTTGAAACCTCAGCAAATTATATAAGGAGGTTTTTTCAGCTCTGCTACCGCCCACTGTTCACATTCCCCAAAGCAACAGAAAATGATAACCAAATACATTTAAATAAAGCCATTTGTACAATTCATGAAACACTGTAGAGAGCAACTAGCTCTTGAAATAAATAACAGTTTTCCTGTGATTAAAAAATCTACTAAGCAGTTTTGATTTCTGTTCCAGATTACTCCTACATGCTTACAAGGACGCTGCTGTATTTTTTGAAGTGCAGAAGATACTAGGATTTATATTTCTTCCAGCTGCATATGAGCATAAACCACATGGAGCCAAATATCTTTTTATTGCAACTCTTGCTAATGTAAGGGAGTTACCTACTGAATAAAATGCCCATTCATGGTTCCAATTCTAAAGTATAGCAACATGAATATGAGAATAATTTACTACAACATATTTAGTAATGAAACTTACTTAAACCTAAAAGTTTATCTCATGACCCATTAATTTAATATATAGAATTTTTTTTCTGAAGCCATGAAAAAACTCTGCATTACAGAGTTTAAACATGGAAACATTTTCCCCCTTTCATCCAGGTATAGTTCCTTCTTCTTTTCAGATTACTTTCAAAATTCATTCTTAGATTCAGTCTTGTTACAGCCACAACTATTGAGCCCTTCATACGACCACAGGATCACAGAATCACAGAATATTAAGGGTTTGAAGGGACTTCTGGGGATCATCTAGTCCAACCACCCCACCAAAGCAGGGTCACCTACCGCAGGCTGCACAGGACCTTGTCTTGAATATCTCCAGAGAAGAATCCACAACTTCTCAGGGCAACCTGTTCCAGTGCTCCGTCACCCTCAGAGGGAAGAAGTTCTTCCTCATGTTCAGACGGAACTTCCTGTGCTTCAGTTTGTGCCCATTGCCCCTTGTCCTGTCGCTGGGCACCACTGAAAAGAGTTTGGCCCCATCCTCCTGACATCCACCCTTCAGATATTTAAAAGCATTTATAAGGTCCCCTCTCAGCCTTCTCTTCTTCAGGCTAAACAAGCCCAGCTCCCTCAGTCTTTCCTTGTAGGACAGATGCTCCAGTCCCCTCATCATCTTTGTAGCCCTCCACTGGACTCAGAAATGATCTCATTTTTGATGTGATCCAGCTGAAGATATGAGATATAATTTTAAACGAGTGCAGTTTTTATATCTAGACAAGGCCTATATTCCGACTGTTACATGTTTATTTTTGGTAATATTATGACTCAAGGAGATACGACTGCTTGCTTACAATTCCAAGTGAGAACCTTCATGCTTTCTCATTCTCCTTCCAGCGATACATCCTTTTTCAATAATTACTGTGGCATTCCTCTTGAAGATGATGAATCTAACTGTGGAGTTCATTCCTTTAGAAACAACTTGTTTTAGTTGTGTGAAGTTTGGGAATAGATTGTACTGTTTAGAGGTTTTTATGCAGAGGGAAACAGAACATTCATTATCACTACTAATTTTTAGATGATACCATATTTTTCCCTATGAAGTAGTTTATGCAGTACACTAAGAAAGACATACACACAAAAAAAACCAAAAACAAAAAACAAAAATCCCCAAAACAGTTCACAGCACAGGTAATGATAGCATGCTGTGCAAGGAGCAGATTCCTCATCTCAAGAAACTTGAATGATCAAACCTCTCAAAAGAGTGAGTTCAAACTTGTCCAAAAAGGGTTTTGGACAATTGAAGGGTGCTGCTGTACTAGTTGGAAATAAGTATGTGTCTATTCCTCTTAATTTTTCTAAAGTAACATTGCAATTTTAACTACACATCTTCATTCAGCATGCCTTAATGAGTGTTGTTGTGCACGGTACTAGAGTATAGCGCTAGAGGCATTTTGATCACCTGAAAACCACCAAGTCAGTAATGCGAGCTTGTACAGATCTCATCTTTGTAATGTTTTTAACTTTCTCAAACTTTATAATGAATTTTAACAACTTGCAGAATGCTGTCCTCTCTTTTGGGAGAGAAGGTTGCATGTCCACGCATGGTCCAAGAAAGAGGCAAGTGTGATATAAGATTATATGTAAATGAAGTTCAAGCCCTGTAGCTGTAAATGTCATGCTGTGTTCAGCAAAATTTGAATATGAAAGATTTTGTTTTCTGCTCTGTTTGCTGTCTTAGTGCAGAAGATATAAATATACTGGGAAGAGATGATTAATTTGTTTTGAAAAGTGATACATCCAATGCTTTATTTGCTGACCACCTAGAATCATATTCTGACACATTTAAACTCCTGCTGATTAGTATTTTAGTTTGAGAACAGTTTCATTGATTTTTGGTCTGGCCCTGAGTCCAGGGAGAAAAGTGCCTAGTATGTGTTCTGATTTGGTTTTGCTTTACATCAGTGATGCAGAAGGAAGGACAACTGATATGTCATTTGAAAAGAAGTGATGTCAAGTCAGCATGTTTCTTTCTGCTCTTCTGCCACTTGCTGAAGAGTCACAGGGACATATTTAGACTTTTGAAATTTGAGAACTCTTTCTTGAACTCTTTTTCTCAAAAGAAGACCGTATGTAGGTATATGAAGAACCTCTTTTCCCCTCTCCCTTCCTCCCTCCCTCTCCTTTTTCTAAATACTAGAGCAACTGCTACTACTTGAGATGCTGAATACATGCCTGCAACGAAGGACACAACAAAAATGAAAAGGAATTCACAGTGATGCAGATACAACTTATTCCCGCTGTAACCATGGTTTCATCAGTGAGTACTTCTATTGTTAGTGCACCATTTTAAAGGCAAAGAGGAAAACAGAAGGTCTTTCTGATAGCAACATAGATTTGAATCCAACATGACAGAATGCCTTACATAAGGCAGACATAAGACTTAGGGGAGTATATTATAGTTCTCATTATTGTCAGGACATTCCTGAACTACTGAAAAAAATCACGTGCTTGAAAACACTGTATGCCTTAACTGATTTCCCTAATACTTTGTAGAACACTGAAATTAAGAAGATTGTGTCATGCAGTGAAAAGCTAAAATGGGACAATATACACAGATAGTTTCTAGTCAGATCATTAGTATTATATATGCCTATCAAATATTTTCTTTCAGTCACTTGATCTAACAAGCAGTTTTGGATTAATTTAATACATTTAAATGACATTCATTCCCAAATAGACTTTTAATAGCAAATCATATTAATACATTTGGAAGCTATTTCTGTTCCTCTTGAAATTTTATCTGAAACTTGGAACACCACAGCTTTAATCCCCACAGTTGGTATCTACTTCAGATATAATGGCAAGGATTAATGCAATACAGAATGAAAAGTAAAAAATAGTGAGGGAAGTTGTCAGAAGAAAAAATAAACACACATGAAGGCATCTCTATTTCCTAGAAATACTGACTACAAGATAATTCAACTTAATATAGTAAGAAGGCTGAAAATTCAAGCACTTCGATGGCAAGAAATTCCAAACATAAAGACAAAAACCCCATGGGAAGTATTAGTATAACTGTATTTTACTATTCTGTGTTTTTAAAATCCGTTTTGTGAGTTACCTATATATATAATAGGTGAAAAGAGTCGACTCTCTGAAATCATATATAGTCAGGGTAGTAACTTAGTAAGAAAGTTTTATTCCTCTATATACATAGCAATGAAAGCCATGACAGACTCTACCAAAGTAATGTGATTGGAAATTCTGCCATAGGAGTTTTTGTGTATCATCTGCAGAAGAGATCAGGACTGTGGGAGAAACAGAACTGCAGGCAGACAGAGGGAGAGACAGACAGTAGTTTCCCTCTCAATTTTAACACTTTTGGAGGTGATGTTTCACAACACATAGATGGTGTATCTTTAGGTCAGTCTACCTGCTGTGGAGTTACTGTTCGTACGGAGAAGTTAGGACAAAGGCTTAACTTCTCACGCTATTTTTACTTTCTTCCCTAACTCTCCCAGGATAAAATCGCTATTCTAGTCTCCTTGGAACTGTTTCATCCAGGTTCAGAAGCACTGACTCGTGTTTAGAAGGAAAAAAAACACAATATGAAAGACATTTACTTAATGATTTTTTTCACAAGCATCACTCTAGATGTCCTTATTCTGTCTGTTTCCCCCTCTCTACTCTGAAGCCCTAGTTAAACTACAGGTTTGACATGCCTATCACTTCAAATCCCAGAGTTGTAAGATTGCAAGAGAGTAAATATATTTTTAAACAAAAAATTAAGCTCTCGGGTTCCCTTATGTTGCAAAAGAAGTCTTGAAAATGCAACCAAATGTAACAAATACAGCAATACATGCAGAAAACCTGAAACCCAAGTTCTTTAACCTGTCACAATCGGACACAGCCAGAGGAGAGTGTGGACCACACAGCCCCATGTCCTCTGCTGTGCCACGCTTCAGGCAGTGCTCCCAAGAGCTGGATGGTTTCCTCATCCCACCTCCCTCTCGCACATCCCATGGATGTGCCTCCCATCCCTAGTCCAGTTTATTGCTGGCTGCATGGGACCTAGCGACCACGCGGCAGCAGTGACAGGAGGAGATCAGATGCCTCTCTGGAGGTGAAAGGCAGGGAAACGTCCCCAAGCGAATGGCTGGCTTGCCCTGAGAGGGGTCCTTCAAGAGCCATGGACTCGCACTGCACATCAAGGCCACTGAGGGTAGCTATGACGAAGAACTGGGCACTGGCTGGGAGGATCAGCTCTGGGACTGCAGGCGGACATTGACACATGGTGGCACCTTGCCCGTCGCAGCGCATGCTTCTCCCTGACACAGCTCAGTCACCTCAGATGCACCTGCACTTTAAAACAACAACAAAGAAGCCAGAAAGCTGCATGTACTTCAGGCTCTTCCTTAGTTTGTTCCTCGTTTATGTGGCTCACTATTTAAAGCATTCAGTCTTTGTGTACAGTCAGTGTGAAGTTATTTGTAAAAATAATGTGTGGTAAATTGGCAGACAAGTACAGTTTAAAATATAGACAATCTGTTGAGTACTTTAGGAGAGCTGCCATAAAATTTCATTTCTTACATTATAATATGTTTAACATTTTATGCAACATAGTACTTCAAGAAAAATGGTAGAATTAAACTGTACAGATTCTTTGAAAATGTCTTGTAAGGTAGAACACACAGAGCGACTGCCAGGGCACAGTGGGGCTGGGGCTGGGGTGGCAGGGACTCCCCCAGGGCTCCGTCAGGGCCCGTCCTGGCTCTGGGGCCTGTCCCAGCCCCAGCCAGGAGCAGGGTATCTGAGGGGCACCGACCGGGGCAGCCCCAGCCCCGGGCGTCGGGCACCTCCCTGGGACGGGGGCCCACGGGTGGGACCAGCTCGGCGGGGCCCATGGCCGGGCAGGGCAGGGCTGTGGGGGGCTGGAGAGCGGCCCTGCTGCAGCGTCGCTGGGGCAGGGGCTGATGGCCCCGGGGGGCTGAGGCGGGGTCCTGTGCCAGGGACAGGGTGGGGGGAGTCCCAGGGGCTGAGATGGGGTCCTGGGCCAGGGACAGGGTGGGGGTTCAAGGACAGTCAGGGCTGGCAGTGCCCTTGGGGCCCTGGTTTATTGAGCTTGCAAGGGAGAGACAAAAATCTACAACAGTACCATTTTAACCTTTAAGAGAAGAAAATCCGTGACTGGTATTCTATAATTCACAGAAAGAAAACTTCAGTGTAATTCTCCAGGGTGGAGTTGATAGTGGTGTGATCTGATGACTTGATGAAATAATAGGATTCCACTACTTGCACTGGGCTATGAAAGATTACAAGTATCTCATAATATATTTGGGGACTGAGGGCCCTGGCAGCAGCTATTAACAAATGTTAGTGACTTTCTACTTCAGTTCAGCACTCGTTAAAATTCCATAAAGGTTCAGAAAACAATAATAATTTTCTACACTCTGAAATTAACATGGGAGTCAACACAACGGAAAAAAGAAAATACCAATTGTTTTTGTAATTATAATTGAAAAATTAAACAGACATAACCAATGACTCATTTGGACATCTAAACACTGTGAAATCCAAAGTCCATTGAGGCTGAAACCCACGCCTGCACAGAGCCAGAATTTCATCCCAGTTCTTCACACCAATATCTAGCACGCAATGTAGCCTCTTTGTGTTGTCGTTCTGTATTAAAAACTCAAGCAAAGCAGCAAGTCTACAAAACATTCTTACTTCATTTAGTTAAACTCCATAGGTTTGATTTTTAAGGAAAGTAAATGGGCTTTTTTGTTCAGATGTTTATTAGATCTTAAATAATAGGTCCTGGCGGAAGAGTTGTTGGGGATCTTTCAATACTTGGAAACTGTTTGGCAAAATGCTCAACATATTTTAAAGTTCAAGATCTGCAGAAACTTTCTCCATGTTTTAGTATTGGTTAGCATTAAGACTCCACTGGTTTTTGCATTCTACATGTATAGATTTTCCTTTATCAGTAAAACATTTTCTGTGTCAAACTCAGTTTTCTTTAATTTTTCCTGGCAAGAGAACACTTGAATGTTTTTCCCTGTGTGAGTCTGTAGCACTCAAGATCCATAGCATGGAAGTTCTCAGCTTTGTAAGACCTAACTGGGCCCACCACAGTCTTTAGTTCTGAGTTAAGTGTTAGATGATGAAGTATCCTGTTGCTTCTGATGAGATTCACACAAGAAAACGAGCTAAGGACAGTTTATGTATGCCAAATGGTAGGAGACACACTGAAGGAAAACAGAGTTTAGTCTAGTATTCTAAGGCCACCATACAGCATCGTGGGGTGAGGCCCGTCAATAAATATTTATTAAGTCAGGGGATGGGAAAAGAGCATCCTGTACTTTGTCAGTGCTTTGACCACTGAACTCTGACGCTAGGGGTAGTCATTGTCTTTACTCTTTTCTCTCTCCCTAGCAGAATGAGAATTATGACAGTCAACTTTTTAACACAGCTTCAGTGTAATTGGAAAATAACTGACAAATGTATTAATCACCCAATGAATTACAATGGTTGTTTTTTCTTTCTGGGAATGCTAGGGAAGATATACTCTTTGGTTAATCTCTGTTCCTTTCCCGTCTGGTATTTGAAATAATTCCTATTTGTGCAGAGTTTATTTTTTACTTTAAACTGCAGGTTTTTCTCCTTTGCTAATTTCAGATCGTCTTTTTCCTATCATTTGACAGATTTTTAATTTTTATAACAGTTATCTATATGTATTAGATTTGACTTACTTTTAGCTCAACAAATTAAGATGGACAGAAATGGACTACCTGGAAGCAAAAGGTAGAGTTGAGTTTTAAAAAAAAAGATTAATAATCAATAATAGCTGTTAATGGTCATCTTCAGCTTTTCAATAATAAAGTGGAAAATTACCCTTACCAAAATGAAATGAACGCTAAAAACTAGGACCAAAATAAAGAAGTAGAATGCGAACAAAAGATAATTTCTTAGATGTGTAAATATTTCATTCTAAAATGGAACTTCTGTTGGTCACATCTGATAGTAAGATTTGTGCATTTTCATATGGTTAATATTGAAAAATACTTAAATAATATTTGGGGTTTTGATAAATTTATCTGGTGATTTTCTGGAGAATTCTTACTGCATTGAGATTTTGTAGGCATGATTTTTTTTTTTACATTCTCTTGGGGATCTGCTGACAGGTTCGTACATGAGTATGTGTGTGTGCATGAAATGTGACAAGCCTCCTTCAACTGGGATCTTGTGTACTGCAGACAATGACTTTTTGTTGATCTCTCCTCTTCTACTTGCCTTTCCTTTCCTTCTTCTGTTAACCAATGGCAGAAGAAATGTGAAGCTTGTCATGCATACAGATGTTAAGAAATTTTTGCCATGACTGAAAATAGTTTGAAAGTAACAAAATAAATTGCTAGCAGCAATGCACATAATTAGCAGAAAATATGACTCACTTAAAGGGTAAAACTTAGAAATACTGCAAATACATGTATTTCTCCCTACTACTGCATTTCTAGTCCATTACTATTTTCTACTGTCAATTTTTATTCAGATAACTGAAAAATGTAGAATTAATATTTTTATATTTTTCATTAAATATAATGGGCATTAAATAGCACTAAAAATTATACACAAAAGTAACATATTTGAGAATAATATATTATGCCAAGTGTGCTCTAGAATAGCTTACCTTTTGTATAATGTAATCCATAGCAATCTAACAAATAGAGAGATAAAGAGAAGGCTCAACATAACTGAGTTTTACGTAAATTTAAATTTGTACTGCTTCATGTTGAAGACACCACAAGCACTCATAGTTCTTTGTTCATGGATGGCTGATTATTCATGTTACTGTCTACGTGTGTAGAGGATACAGAAAAGAGCAAAGTAAAGAGCCCTGTGTTGGTGTGCAGTCTGACAAGGGGAGAGGCTGATAACTACCAGCCCTGTTGCAAGAACAGTAACATGCAAGCCACTTTCATTTCTGTCTCTCTTTTTCTCATTTTTTTATTCTTGTCTGTAATTTTTTTTTGTTCCTATTTGAGATTCTTTGTCTGGTATATTTTGTGGGGAGCAAACTCAACAGGTATATGATAAAAAGGTTTGGTGTATGAAAACACATGTGAGTACATAACCGACCAGAACAAGGAACTAGTTTTGGGTTTTTGTAGTCCCGCATATTCCATTGCTTTTCTCTTATTGATGATTGTGAACCTAGGCTTGTGCCTTAAAGAAGACATATAGTTGATATATTGGCTTATATTTCTCAGTTTTACACTAATTAAGAGAACACTTTCTACAGATGGAACTCCGGCAGTCAGCCTCTTTTTCTGGGAACGAAACTGGAAACCTTTCCAAAGTACCTGGTTGTTAACAAGGCTGTTAAGACTCCACAATGAATAAAGAATTCAGTTTCATTTGTTTATTCTCTTTTTTTTTTAAAGGCCTGATTTCATAATTGGCCCCACGTACTAAGCAAAATAAATTTACATTGTCCAGAAAGGAAGAAAACTACTTTCCTTTGCTTTAAAGTAGTTCCTTTAACCAACAATTTTGAAAGAAAAAAAAAGGAAAAAAAACCCCAACTCAAACCTTAGAACAGTGAGAACGAGCAAGCACACGTACATGGCAAAGCTAAAAAAATACCCTGGTGGAGAAAGATTTAAAATTGTATTGCTAATTTTTGTACTGTAAGCATATGAATGATTTATTTTAAAAAATACTAAAAAATGTTATTTTGCACATCTGTGGTAAGGATTTTCCAGCCGTAACACAGCCTCATAAACAACTCTGCACTCTTTGCAACTTTCTGCACCCAGCAGGAATGAACAACAGCAGATACTGGAATGCAGTGCTGGAATCTCCTAAACTATTGACTTTGTCTATTGACAAAGAAAGGCTTTATTCTGTTGGCAACTGATTATCTTATGAAGTTCTTTCCTAGCACCAGAAGTTACCGTTCTTTTAACTGCATCAGAATGGAAGTGGACATGCTTCATACACGTGAAAGTGAATAGCTGAAAAGTGGGGAAACATTTTTAAAGTAAAGATAGACAATTTTTTGTGAGAATCTGTTTAGCATTCCAGGTAAGGCATGTAACCTTGTACTTTCAAAGTAATTCACAAACCATTTTCACTAAGACCTGTTTTAACCAGCATCTTGTGCATTTTTTTTTTTATCTTGTAACAGGAAGAAGGTGTACAGTGAAGTGTCTTACTCAGCATGTTTTCTTGTGTCTTTGTTTTGGCATGTTTATACACTGCTACATTCAGCCCAGCAGCTAAGAAAATCCTAAGAGGCTCCTTCATTTTATTATTTTTGCTGAGCAGGTGAGATTTTTCCCAACAATGAAACATTCTGTTACAATAAAGAGCATAACTGTCAACCCCCAAACTTTAATTAATCTAAACTACTGGCATCCAAAAAAACCCATGGAACATTTGAAAGTACTGCAAAACAGAACTTGTTTTGAAATTTCATAGCCCTGTGCTTAAAATCTAGACTGAGGAGTGGAGTGTATATTTCGGCTTTCTCTGAGTAACCTGTCTAGCTGAGGAGCCGTGCTACACCATAATGCAGTACTTGCAGTTTCCTGATCAGAGAAGGATTTTTATCCAGATGAATAGCACTTTTGTAGCAGAGATGAAAGATTATGAAAGTCTAAGTAGTTGAAGCTACCTCATCGACATTACACTGAGATAGAGTTGACTGGCAATCTAGTGACAGATATTTTAATTTGACTACTGCTTTGCATGCATTTAGTGTAGACAGGTTTGATTTATTTGCGTGTGAAGGAGCCAGGCATGACCTGAAACATCTGTGAGATGCCTCATTGTCTTGACATTTTCAGACAGAGAGGTCATTGGTCTTTACCTTCTTACCTTTTTCAGGTTTGTGATGCAGCAAGAATCCTGGGGTGAAAAGGTAGACTAATGATGTCAGGTAGTTTGTTGTGATGCTGACTATGACGGCTGTTTTATTGCCAGTGATGGTATAGATTGGATTGTTTCTTAATGATATGGTCTTTCATCAGCATCAGTTATGGCTCATGCTATTCTTTGCTGATCTCTCTGGTCGATCCCTACTTAGTGGTCCTCCTGCTTGGCTTTGGAATTAGTTCCTCCTTTTTTAACTCATACTATGTGATGAAGTGGACTATGAATTGAATGACCTTTAACAACGCATTAGGACCATAAACTTTGAAATGTTTAAAGTTTTTTTAAAACCATGATACGTTGTTTCTTGATCACAGTTGCTATTTTGAGAGTCTGCATATTTTCACATTTCTGTGTAGGAAAAGGAAGCTCCTTAGCTGAGCAACGACATGGATTTCTCTTGCATTTGCCTGGATTTCAGTGTCTTTTAAAAACGTTACTGGTATCCACTCAGATCTATTCCATGCCATTGGCAGGGACCAATTTAGTGCAATTCGTAAAAAAAATCAAAGTAGACAAAAGGAAAAACTATGCCAGAAATGTGAGAATTTTTCCTTGCCTTCATGCAGTTTGTTGCTTGCATCTATATGTTAAAGATAGTTAAAAGATAATGAAATTATAGTCTGAGAATCTGAGAGCACAGCTAGCTACTCTCAATACAGGTGAATGCCATTTTTCTTTTTTTTTGTGGTAACCATGGTAGAGTGAAACTTTCTATCACACCTTAAGTATTTCAATAGCAGGTTGAATTAAAATGTTTACTCACATCTTACACCACTTTAGGTGCAAGCAGTACTTCAGCCGAGTAACATCAGACACAGTGGAAAAAGAGCAGAGCGGCTGCTCTTACACAGCGTCCCAAATCTCAGATCAGAAAAAAAAACAAGTTCCCCTTACAGTTTTCAGATCTCACATACAACAGCATGTGAGTAATGGGGATTTTCAAGCAAGTCTATAGCAGCCCTTAAATCCTGTCTCCAGAAAAAGCATCCTGAAGGAGTGCAATAAGACCAGAAGATTCGGTCCAATCAGCCACCCTGTATCTGGGTTCTAGAGCCTGCTCTGCAGATCAGACTAACTGAGACAGAGATGAAACCTGTCCTTTCCCAGCTGAGGACTATCAGCTGTACCGAAAGGTGCTAATTATGCTACCAAACTATCCAGCTTGTCTTTCATTGGTCTTTAGCTGGCTTTGAACAATTCATATCTAAGCTAAGCATATGTCCCTGTTCCAAATACTCTCTCCCCCCATCAAATGTCTGCAATGAGAGGTTTTTAAGGTTACCATGAGGACTATTGATGCCGCATGCGGAATGTTTTTTTGCATGAGAAAACCAGGTTTATGACAGTCTTCCAGTGAAACACAGCAATCAAGTTATGGAAGGTAAAACCCACAGCTGAAATAGGTACGAAATTCAAAGTGAGGTACTACACAGAAACCCTTAAAGCTATGATAATATGCAGAGAACCTTTGGGAAATAAGCATGAATGTAATTGTAAAGTACTATTGGAATTATAACTCAAATTACATTGGAATGTAATTTATTCACACAATATTACATTTCTTTTTTCCAGTGTCAGCCAGGATCCTCTGAACTTTATTTTTGCACTCCTATCCTAGTCTCTAATGGCTTCTTTATCAAGTGGAGACTAGTTCTAAATACTGCTACTTATTTTTCTTCCTGTGTAACATTTCTAAGACAGGTTCTCCTTCGTCCATCTACATAAAACTCTTATGCAGGCCTTCATTATGCTGTAGTAGCTGTTGGCAGGCTTTGACAAATCAAGTGCTGCATCATCAATATTATTCAAAACAGGGCTACAGAAAACACTTTCCCTTCTTATTGCTTTGACTACATCACATATCTTTAGAACCATTACCGGCTTCTCAGTTTGCACTGAATGTCTTGAAAGTAAAGGCAAATATTTTCCAAGCTGGTTCCTCATCTCTCTATATGATCAGTTATTCCTTGAGAGTATGGTGGTGTCAGTTCCCTCTTTTACCGTGTTCATAGCAAAAGATTTTGTAAGCCTCCACTTTCTCTTTCTTGGAGACAGCATGTGAGAAAGACCCATGGCGAGACTCACACAAGGGAGGAAGGCAGCTTTCAGACGTGCCTTTAAAGTATTCTTTCTGTCATAAGCTTATATATAATTTTTTTAAATAACCTGGCAAATGGTAAGGAGGACTTCCTACGGTAATAAAGAGTACTGTCTCACTGTGCTCTTCCTACTTGACTTTTCTTTACCCACTTAATTTATCTCCTCTAAGTTCCATGTGCTCAAATACCAGATGAAACAGTCAGTTGACAGAGAGTCTGCCCATTTCATACTTTTGAGGTAACTAACAGATTTGGTTGGCATACTTGGTGCTTAGATAAGCAAAACTATGTTTGGAAGATCTGATGGTCAAATACCGTTCAAGGGAAGCTTAAGTTCATAATTAAATGGTACATTCAGTACCTTTCACTACTGAAGTTTCCATAAAATATATCATTATGCTCTTGTGCTCTTGATCAAAATTATCCATGCAATTAAGTTTTACGAGAAGATGCCCTCTACTGTAGGGAGCATTCCCTTGTTATGACAAACCCGAAGGACTTGCTCCATCCCTGTTTTTGTGGTTCTTCCAGAGTTCTTCATTTTCTATTCTTTTGAGCTTTTCCTTCTTCTTCCACCTCATTGACCTCAAAAGCCTACCTGCTTGAATAGGAGGAGGCTCCTGTTTAAATTGGTGCCACCAAGCACAGGTACTAATTGGCAGCTTCTGCCCTATGCGGTAACCTCAGCACTGTGAAACACAGTGCTTCAGCCACTTACTCCTCTGTGAATCTAGCAGCAGAGAAGCCAAGGGCAGCAGGTCAGCTAGGACAATACTATGAGTAGCAATAACAGTCTTTCTGTGCTGCGTTTTCACTTTAATCATTGAAAAGCAGTAAAGAGGATGTGCACGAGGAGCTGAGGGGCCAATACACTTTCCGAAGCGTTCCAGAAATGTTTATAAATCAAATTACTATGAAGGAGACCCGTCTGCTACACAGCTTTGCAAATAACTGACTCCCCCAGTCAATGGAACAGGGCCTGGAATCTTTTCCAAGGTAAGTGCTGAAAACTGCCACCTTGGGTGAACACGGACAGTGAGCTCAGATCTCCCACTTGCTTGGCAAATGCTTTAATCAGTAAGTTGCTGTTTGAAAGAGGGGAAGAAGGAAGGATGTCATCCATGACACTCATCTTTATCAATGCTTAGAAAAGAGTGGTATTTCCATGCATACCGATGCTGTTATAAAACATAACAGTGCTGAGTTCTAGAGAGTTTGAAGCGGCAAATCCTGATCTGACCTACACACCTTATTGTACAGAGTAACGTGGTTTATCTCCAAAGAAATGAAAAAAAACCCCAAATCAAATAAATAATGGAAAAAAACCCATCAGATACGCTCTTCTTTGAAGAAGTTCATGCTCGCCAGCCTATGTGGCTGCCTGCTGGACGTGCTTGCTTTCACGAGTGCTTTCTAAGCTTTTTTCTCTCTCTCGCCTAACTCAGTGCTCAGATTTGTTGTTGGAGCCATGTGTGTAAGCCTCTGATGGATGGTGGGTCTTGCCTTCAGCTACTGCGTGATTGTCAGGCAACTGCTCTAATGGTTTGCATGCTGAAGATAAATTAAGTCAGGATAAGGATCTGGAATGGCTATGGAAAGTGACAAAAAGCCACTTGGAATAGTGGCACAGTTGGAGGGGAAGAGTTGTTTTATTTTGGTTCTTTTAAGCCATGCATTGCGCTGAAGGACCAAGCTCTGGCAACGAACTCTGGCATGGCACCAGTACTTTCTTCACCCTTGTTTTTGAGATGTTCATGCTGGCAACTCTTCTCAGCTACTTGCCTTCTACAGTACATGCGCACCCTCTGCACATTTACATTTCTCGCAACACAGTGTCAGGAACGAGCAAAATCACGGGCCAAACCTAGGGAGAAGCCACCGCAGCGGCAAGCGCAGCTCAGCCACAGCTGGCCGCTGGCCCTGGCTCCCCCGCCTGCCTCTCCCCCCGGCACCGTCCCGAAGCTGACGCGGTGACTTCAGGCTTCACAGAATCACAGAATGGTAGGGGCTGGAAGGGACCTCTGTGGGTCATCTAGTCCAACCCTCCTGCTGAAGCAGGGTCACCTACAGCAGGCTGTAGAGGACCTTGTCCAGGTGGGTCTTGAATATCTCCAGAGAAGGAGACTCCTTACAGGAACTCATGGATCAACAGAACCATGGAAGTCATCCTCAACGAGTCGGGGATTAGACCCCATCTGGTAGGGTGGCCTCACTCCTCCGAATCCCTTTCTTGCTCTACGAAATGGGACTTTGGGGTCATACCCTGCTTCCACCATACGTGGAAGAAATGTAAGCGAATACTGAAATACTTCTTGCAAGAACGACGTTTGCGTTGTTGACACCAGCACAATCGTGCTCCAGCTGGGAGGAACCGCATTTCAGACGAACGCTCTGAAACCCCCGCTTTTAAACCGTTTTCTGGTCCTCATTTATTCACGACGCCCGGCTCCTTCAACTACCCCCGCCAACCTCTCGCCTCCACTGCCCTCTTCGGCCCGCCCGCCTCGGGCCGGCGCTGGCGGGCGCGGAGGGGCGCCGGCCGGGAGGGCGCCGGGGCATGGCGGGGGTGGCCCGGGGCGGCTGAGGCGCCGCAAGCCCCCGGCCGCCTCCTTGGCCGCGCTTGGCTTGAGCCGCCGCGCGCGCGCGGCCGGGGAGCGGTGGGGTGGGAGGGGGCGGAGGTCCCTGCGCGGAGCCGGGCGGGCGCGCGCCCCCCGCGCGCTCTGACGGCCGGAGAGGAGCGGCCGGGCTGAGGAGAGGGGAGGAGGTGCCGCTCTCCGGCCAGGATCGGGCCCCCGCGCGCCCCACCCCCCCTTTTTTTTTTTTTAGGTTTTACTCCCTTTTATTTTTGGTAAGGAGTGGCGTGAGGGAACTGGCGCCGTGCGGGGCGCGAAGCCGCAGCGGCAGCTGCACCTGGTGAGCCGCGCGCGCCAGGCAGGGGGAGCAGCCGCGATTACTTCAGAATTTATTTAAGGACTGGTGGAAACCACTGCGGCGGCTTCCAGGGGAACTCCCCGCCGAGGAGGAGCCCGCCGCCGCGCCCAGCCGCCGCCCCCCCGCCCGGCCTTTCCAAATGCGTGGTATTAATTAATTACACCCCCGGACTATTCAGATTATAGCAGATTTACCAGTGCTTTGTCATGGCCGGATTACAGCGGACGATACGTTTTATTACACGATGTATCCAATGAGATGAGATGCACTGGCGCCGGCCCGAGCTCCTCAAACGGCGGAGCCGAGCGGTTCAGAGCCCGGTTCGGGCAGCCCCGAGCCGCGGGGCGGCACGTGCCGTGGGTGACCTGGCGGGGCCTTGCCGGCCCCCGCTGCCGCCCCTCCGGCCCCGCGGCGCGGAGCTCGGGCTCCGCACGGCGCCTGCCAGGCCGCGGCGAGCGGTGGGCAGGGGGTTGCTCTCGGTGAAGCAGAAAACCGCGTTTGCCTTCGATCACGCAGGCAAGTGGTGCGTGCGCGGGGACTTCAGTCACGCACGGAGGCCTAATTAGTCCAGGAGGTACTGAAGAACCAGAGAAGCCAGATATGGCTCAGTTCAGTTTAACGAAAGATGAGAAATGAAAGAAAGATGCTTTCGCCCCGGCCCCTCCCCCTGTAATCGCTCGCCTCCAGCTGCGAAGATGCTGTTGCTGGAAAGGGGCTGCTGGAGCTTTAAGAGCCGCTCCCCCCCCCCTTCTCCTCCCGACAATGGTCTGAGCCGAGCTCTGCTTCCCAAAGCGAAATTTGTAATATGCCATTTTTCCCATGGATGCTTCTGCTCCTGGCTGCTGACGAAGCGACCGAAGAAAATGCTGAGGTGCCAAGCAGCCTGTCTTGCCGGAGGACGGGTGCGGGGGCTGGGGGTTCCTCGGAGCAGCGCCTGTGTCATCATTGCTAGGAAGATGGTCCAGGAGTGCTCGGCTGTGTGAGTCCCCGCTCGAAGCCGGTGGAGACTGCGGTTGTTACTGATCAAGTGAAATACCAGACGCCGAAATAAAAGCCACTAGGTATTGAACCTTCTATTCCTGAGTTAGACATCATCATTCCCTCCTTAGCCCCGATACCCTCGGGGAGGTGAGGTGCAAATGCAAAATCTTGCTGTCTGCCTCTTTCTGTAGTACTTGTGTGGTATTCTTTAAATGCATTTCTGTAATGGGAGTTGGGGAATTTCAGACTAAAAAAAGTGAAGTCAACTTCTTTTTTTTTTTTTTTTTTGGTGCGATTGAGTTAGATGTGAGGCCGGAGGGGTGACAGAAAGAAGAAATGGTTGGAAGGAGTCCTGTTTTAAGGTGCTGTGTTGATCACCCCTCCTCTGTGGAAGGAGTGCAGGATGCTTCTGTTAAAGGTGATATCATAGTTTACTGGAGACTGGCAGGTAAGGAGTTAACTAGGAGGAGGAATATGCATGTAATGCACCTCAGACAATAGGAAGGATTTTCCTTATGGAATTGCACCGTGCTGCTGAAGAGTGATCTTGTTGAGAACATCTGAAAAGACATAATTACAGTAAGAACTGGTTTTATCAGCCACTATATCTATTTAACGATTTGAAAAAAAGAAAAAGCTTGTAAATGCAAAATATCCAGAATGGTCCAATGAAATGAGTTTTTAAGCTGATGTCACTGTGGACAGGCTAGAATGTATGGTAGTTAGATTTTTACTTCTTTTTCCTGCGACAAAATTACAAGTAACTTGAAATGACTTCTCAATCTTGGTGTGCAAATCAAACATCTGAGTATAGAGAAAGCAAGCTTTTAAAACCAGTTATGGACAGAAAGGTGAGGGAATAAAATTAGATTCACATCTAAGCTGGTAGCCTTCAAGGTGAGCAAAATGAATGCTTGTCTAAGAGCCTTTGTCAGGCAGAAGCTGGGTAGTACTTTGTCTTCTCATTCCCGGAGCTTGCCCAAGTGAAAGAAGTCCAACTGGTAAATTATTCCCAGGCTACGTGAGATTGCAGGAGTGTTTGTTACAGCATTCACTTTAAAAATATAAATAATTCCAAGGCTGTTGGACAATCGAGGTAACAGAAGAAGTCAGATAGGGTGGGGTCCAATGAGAAGCAGGATGACAACTTTTTCATTTTCCAGCTTTATAGTGTATGTACCACAGAAATTTCGAGCAGTTTTAGAAAAAGTCAGTATTGAGGATGCACTTTCATACCTGGTCTGTACATTATTATCAGCATCTGCAGACAGAAGGTAATATAAAAGAATTGCTATCAATTTAGTTGTTAATGGAGCAGCTCCTGAAGAGGAGCTTTATATAATTCTTAACCGAGGGCGGGCACATCCTGTGCTGTTTGTTGCAATTTTTGTCCGTTCACTCACCTGGATGTCTAAACTGAGCTGCAGAATTCTTAACTGAGCTAATACTGAGTTCACTCTTGATGGAGACATAATGCAGCTAATGCTATAGATTTGCTGTAACATTTCTTCATACAACCTGAAAAATCTTTAATGCAATGACAATGAACCACATTGTTTCCCCCTCTCATAGTACAGATCACTTTAAACAGTTGTTGCTTTTTGCCAGTTAAATGTTGTGTGTTTAGAAGGGAAACTTATTCATGGTTTCTCGTAATATTGTGGGCAATGGTCACATAACATCCAGCGTTGTTGGATTAGGCTCCATGCAAATGATTGGAAAAAACAGTGAGCTAGGAACCAATCAACCTGGAATAGATTTTGCAGTAGATGGTGCAGCAGATACACAGTGCACAGGGAAGAGAATGTATTTAAAGATCTTTAATGTGCTGCTTCACAGGCTGCCATTGTGTACGGCTACGATACCTGAGCACTTCAGGTCTAGAATCACTATTAAAATAAGTGCTTAGGCTTTGTTTCAAATTAGAAGAATTCTCAAGTTATTATGTTGCCTAAAACTCTTCTTGTAGGGAGCATGTATGTGCTACATGGATTTTAAGGGAAGCAGTAATTTGTCAATATCCTGCTCCCCCTTCAGAACCTCTCAGAAGGTTTGGGGTAGTCGTAAGGTGCTACACCAGTTTAGTGTCTGTTGCAGTCCTTCAGAGTTTTGGGCACTTCGTGTGCTCCCTGAGCAAGTGAACTGTAATGTCTGTTCTGTGGCTCCTGATGAATCTAAGAAACAGTGTTTGTGTATTAATAGTAAAATGTTGGGGACTTAAAGTAAATGAGGGATTGCTTTACTTACATTCAAAATACCGGATAAAGTGGTAAACTTTTTACTGTAGCCATATAAAGTTTGGTATCAATAGATCTTTTCTTTTTCTTTTTAAAGAAAGATAAACAGTCTTACTTTTATTGACTTAGATCAGTCAAGCACAGCTTTAATTAAGTTGTATTACTACATCGCAAGTCAGCCTTTTTCTGGCAAAGGAAAACAAAATTTCTCTCTTCTTCCTTTGAATAAAGAGGTATAAAATGCACGTTTAGGTATTAGTGAAGCATACGTCACCTTGTTAAGCTCTTTCCCTCCACTCCTTCCCCTTCTTTGCAGTCCTGGCTGCGTGGGAAGTATTGCACAGAATAATGTGTATGAGGGCTTATTCTGTTTTCATGGAATTCTGTGGTCTTGCAGATACGGGACAGAGGTGTTTAATCCACACGTGCTGTTCCTAACACCCACTGAAGTAAATTCCATCTTCCTCAGCATTCTTCCTTGGATGCCTGTGTTTCCTCATATATAACTCAGCATGCCTTCAGTCGTATCCTGATGGAGCAAGATAGATGCTACTTAGTAGTGGGTTGCTGCTACTGTAGTTACCTGGCCTGTTCCTCACCTGCTCCTGAGGACCAGGAGGATTAATGAAGGTCTTCGTTATCTGTTCCCCCTCCATTTCCATTCCTTCCCCAACTCCTCTTCTGACTCAGTTTTCTGGAGGGAACAGCCTGCAGTTCTCCTCTAGTGGCCCGAAGAGCTGCATGCACTTGCTAGGTGCATGGTTCGGCACCACTGGTATAATTAGGTAGGATTTGAGGTGTCAAATTAGGAGACCAAGCTGGATGCCTGAAGTACTCCTCCTTCATCTCTTCCTCCTTCTTTGATGTGACCAGAGTCTTGGTATGGAAATCCTTAGTAAAAGACTTTAGTGGGAAATTTACTCAGTCTCTGCAAAGCTGACTCCTGGCAGCTGTTTACAGATTTCTGAGTTTACTCAATTTGACACCATGTATCTTTCTTTTGAGATGAAAGCAAGTCTGTGTTTCTTGGTTCTTGGGTTTGTTTGGGGGTTGGTTTATTTGTTTGTTTAGTTGGTTGTTTTTTGAGAGGATGGTGTTAGGAAAGCTTTTTTTTTTTCCCCCTGATGAGAATACGATTTGTTAATATTTTTATTTCTTATTAATCGCATAGTCAGAAAACTTCCTAAAGGTACCAAGCACCTCATGACTTTGCATATATTGACTTGATAACAGATTATGACCTGGAATAGGAGCAACTTCAATGTTGGAATTTTGGGGAAAAATATTTATCTATATTTACTGTTTCTTCCCTTTAGATTCTAGAAGGAGCCTATACCAGTTAAATAATGTCGTACCGTACATGTGAGTTCCCCTGCCAAGCCAGGCTTCAGCAGCTTTTCAGTCTTTATTCTAAAAATATTTTTTCATTATTTGCTTTACTGTGACTCACTGGGTAGGTGAAAAAATATAAAGCATTAAAATATTTCTTGAAATCTTTCTTTTATTTAAACCATTTGAATGATAAGTAAAGCCAGATTGTAAGTGAGGCTATAAAAGCAGAGTTTTCAAACTTTTAAATTTAAAATGTTCTCTGAGATGTGGCATTCTATTATCCAGTATAATATTTTAGGAGGTTTTTTGGTCTGTATTTTCTGACAAAGAGTAATTGCCTACATTTGCAAAAATAAGCACAGATTTTTGTTTAAATTTGGATGTCTAAAAAGTACATGTTCGTTTCCCATTCTCACATGGTTATGTTTTCAGAGTTCTCTGCTTCATGAGGTTTTTTGGCTGGTGTGGTTTGTTGTTTTTTTTTTTTGACATGACTCGACGATTAGGACATTTAGTGTAAATATCAATATCTGAAAATGCGGCCATGCTTGTAATCAACTGAGGTTTATTTTTTACTTTTGATGACAATTTCATTTACTTTTTGCAGACTTATTCCAAGTATGTAGAGCCCCATATACTCTGTAAGGCAGGCCGCCCTCACAAAATCGATGTGTGGTGGTTTTTTTAATGAATGGAGTGAGATGAGCAGGGGTTTGGGGTTTTTTATTTAAAATTCTCTGCAGCCCGATTTAAATGTATATTAAATTTCAGAATCTTTGTGGCAAATTAGTGAATTCTTTGAACTTAAAACTCTCTCCATGGAATTATTTAGTGTGGAAGGGACCTTTGGAGGTCATCCGTGCCAAGCCCTTGCCCAGTGCTGGGCCAACGGCAAAAAAGATCAGGTTTCTCAGTGCAGTTTGAAGGAGAAAAAGAAGATTCAGCGATTGAGGTAACTTCTGGTATGTTTAAGGCAGATATGTATATACTCCAGTTTTGCTTAAATGTTGTCACATTGCCTGAAAATTACAAGAGAAGTTACTTTGCAATTTAGAATTGTGGTAATGGGATTCAAGCTTTCTGTTGTAAACTTCAGAGAAGGCATTCTGATGCTTCATGCACATTGGTGTTCATCTTCACTCATCCTTCCTTTGCTGGTACTGTCAGGTTTTAATTCTTTTTCCCTAAGAGGACTCATCAAAGATATGTAACTGTAATTGCCTTGTAGTAGTTGATAGGAATGTATTGATTAGTGAAAGGAATACTGCTCTGGGGTAACAAAAATATTAACATAGGAGCTGACACGTGCAGACCGAATGGAGAGATTAAAATATATGCACAGACTCAACATATTTTTGCATGTGAATTTCAATGTGCGCATGGAGTTGAATGAGGACCTAACAGCCTATCATATTGTATAAAACCAATTCAGAAGAGTAGAGGGCTGGGAAACTTCATTCTGATCTTTAATCTTTCGGGGCTGACCCTTCTTATGTAGTTATATACAGTCAGTTGTATGACAAGGGAGCAGGATCTCAAACCATTGGCTGATAAACACAGTCAGAAAACATGGAATATCCAAATGTCAGTTTATGACTGTATTTGGTCTATCCAAAAATTATGGTTTGGAAAAACAAGTCCTATGAACCTAACAAGTCTTTGAAGCAGTAGGAATGGAGGACAAAAAGGAGGTTTAAAGATGGTCCATTATTTATCCTGCTGAGTTCTTTTCTGAGTAGAATTGATCACTTGAGACAAATACCTGCCACATATACACGGATCTGTTATTCTGGAACTGTATATATATATCCAGTAAGTCCAGGATGCATCTGACTTGTCTACACAAAAAATGATGCACGCATATATAGTGAAATGTATCTGAGATGTATTAAAAGTTCTGTAAACTCACACATCAGCCACAAAAATGCGTGTGGCATGGCAGGTCTAAAATGTAATAGAAGTGGGCCTGCCAATAGCCTTGTTCTGAGCCTTTAAGAACTGCAGCATTGAATGTGGCTGTGTATCCCCTATAAATACAGTTGAAAAAGGCATATGTTTTTCACAGAAAGAATGACTAATTCTGGTTATTTTACTAGAGGGATCACTTTCAGTGTTTAATGGTTGAAATCCTTCTTGTATAAAATCTACTTTAGCTTAACGCAGATTTATGGTCTGTGATTAGTAGAGCAAGAGTAGGTAGTTACAGTGATTCCTTCTGATTTCAGCGTACGAAATATTTCAGTTGATTATATTATGAAAACAGAGTAAAAATTGTTGTGGTTTTGGCATTTTTTAATCACCAAAATTAGGTTTAAGATTCAAAGTTACGTAGAAGGAAAATCAGAAGTTTCCTTCTTCTCCTATTGGAAATTTAAAAATACAATTAAAATTACTCAGGGTATGACCACATTAGCAGTCTAATGTTCGTAATGTTCTAACTGTTCATAGCAATACTATTTTTATGTTTTAATGTGAGTCCCTCAGTTGTTTCCATCTGCATCGTGTTGGCTTGTTTCTCTGTGTGCTTCCAGTGTGTGCAAACTAAATTCCTTTCAGCTATAATTAAACTGGAAGCTTACTCTTAAATATAATGTCTTGACCCCATGTGTGAACCGCATCATCATGTGGTTAACCAAGGGTTGTCTAATACATGCACACCATCGGAAGACTCTGGAAACTTCAAGAACTCTTGTAACTCCCTGACGTGATTCACTTGCTATATAAAGATCCAAATGCATATATGCCCTCTTATTTGTCCTCAGCTGCCAATCTTCTACTATTAAATTGTGATCGATCTGTTTGTTGACACTCTTCCTCTATTTTTGTTGAAGTCTCTTCTCTGCTGTACCCGCCCTAGCTTTTGTTGCAGCCCCTTTTGATGAGCGTCCCTTTTTTCCTTTTTTTCCCTCTTTTTAAAATTCTTCAGATATTCTCAGTATTTTGATTCCTTCTTGTTATCAAGCAGAAGATTCATAAAGGGTGCAAGAAGGTCCTGGGGAAGTGGGTCTGTTCTGGAGCATATGCTGAAAGAAGGCCAGCATTTCTTGGGAGCATTGTTAAATGGTGGCAGCCTCAGGACATTGAAAGCATCCCATCTGCTGGCAGGTATGAGAGTGATAAATGCCAGATAAAGTTTTTAAAAAGGAAAAAAAAAAAAAAGAAAGAAGAATGCTTTTCTAAAGGCAAGAAGACACAAATCACAGTAAATCAGAACAGTGTGACATGTATGTCTTTCATGAAGAGCTACAAGAAATCTCTGTTTCTAACCCCACAATAAAACCGCAGTTGTTTTGAAATTTTGTTCCTTTTTACTGGGTTGATGACCCAGGAACATCCTGAGAAGGCAACTTCCCTTCAGAGTTGTCCTCACTGCAGAGGGTCCTCACTGTTGACTCCCACAAGGGATCCATCTGAGGACATGGCCCAGGATTCCCATTTCCCCTGCTCAGCTCGCACTGTTGCAAGTATCAGTGCATCCCTTTCTGACATGCCCTACTAGTCCTTCTGATCTGGCCCAGGTTAGCATACTGCTTTTCTATATTTGTCTCAAAGCTGAGAGTGGGGAGATGGAGAGGATGCCTGTGATTCCAATGGAATGATGGCATTGATTTCTGAACTGCTGGAAAGCAATGCACAACACGGGTCTGAGTGCAAGAACTGCTGTACCCTTTGAAGATTCTCCTGGGGCTGTGAGCTGTGGGAGAAAGCTTCCAAATAGCAACTGCCTGTATCAGGAACTGCCCACCAGTTCCTTGCCTTCTTTGCGGTCTTAGTCATAGCCCAACTTTGCTACTTGTGCCATATCAGGATAATGCAGCCCAGGCTTTCAAAATAAGAACACTGTATTATCCACTCCCTTCCCTGAATGCAACAGCTTAGAGGGAGAAGACAGGGTAATAGTGCCATGAACATTGAACCCATGGATTCCATTGCTGCCCCAATATATATATGGCTTCCCACATCCCCATAATGACTATAGGAGCAGATCTTCTGTCTAGTTGGAATACAAGGTGCTAAGGTAGCAACAGCTGTCTGCACAGAGGTTTCCCTACCTGTTCCCACACACAGACCAGCATATGTGAAAAATTGCACCACTCTCACTGTGCCACTACATGTGAGCAGTGGCAATGTATGCTGTGCCGTTCAGACCATAAACTTGATCTGCATGTGCAGGACATTGGAGGTAATTTTTTAGATGGTGGAGGTTCACCACTGAGAATCTCCTGGGGCAGAAAGTGTGCCCCATGAGATACAGATGATCATGAGGCAGGACAGGTTCAGTGACAATCTGAATTTTTTTCTTCGATCTTGAAGGATGGGCATGCAGAGACCTTGGTCTCTGGCCACCTGCTGCACACTGGAAAGTTATGATTAAACTGAGCAAGTGGCAGATGGCTTGGATGTTTTAGTTATCCCTTTGCTCACTGTGAACTTGACGAATCCAAACTGGTTAGCCACAGGTGGGTCCTGGGTGGAGACACTCCACAGAGTCATGGCATTCTGAGAGGATCGTGGAGGCAAGACAGTGGCTCCTCCCTGCTGGTACTCCTACATCTCAGGATACCTGCGGACAGTGGACAAAGCAAAATCAGCAAAATCAGCAAAAACTCCCCTAAAGCTATTTTGCCTCTGCAGGGAAATTGAAGTGTAGGAGGATCAGTAGTCGTTTATTCAAACTGTCCTTCTGCTGGTGCAGCTGCAGAGTTTAGTCACTCCCCATCTATGGTGCATCACAGTACACACTGTCTATATTCAGAAGAGGAAGCAGTAGGTACCATGAAGATCTGGTGGTAATGGTGCAAATGTTTTTAAACTTTAAGTTTTTTATGGTGATGGAGGCACTGATGTATTAAATGTTATCTCAATACGAAAGGACATCGTGGTGCTTCATAGTGGAGCCTGTAGTTTAGGAGAGGCAAAGTTTCTGGAATAGAAAGGTTTGAACTTCCAGAGTAATGGAGATATGCAGCATCAAATCAGAGAATCCCGAGTAATATACCTGACCTAAATATATTGGAGATGTGAGGAACTTTTCAGTATCTGTCACTTCAAGCTATTAACTGTTTCTCTTACATCTAATTAATTACCAAGTGGATAATAGCCACAACCAACTTTTACCTTGCCTCCAGTCCAGACGCTTTAAAAACAGGATCGAGACCTACCTGAAGTCTCAGTAGTGAAGATATTGCCCATGAAAGCTACACAGTAGTACCTGATGTTTCATGCTGAAATACCAGTGTTTGGTGCCAAGTTTGCTAGTTATCACATCTGCCAAAAGAGTGAAAATTAAGAACACTAAATTCTGCGTGAACATTCAGAATGTGATCAAGACCAGCTAATCTTAGCGAAACTATGTAATTTTCCCAGTAAATCTTAGCAGCAAGCAGTGTTAGCACAAGGATTACTTGAGACTTAGTGGTGGTAGGAGGAGGTGGTTTTAATGAATTAAGTATAGGTGTGTTGGCTTTTTTGTTCCCTGACGTATGACCTGTCTTTAAGTTACATTCTGTAACAGCTAGATCTTCCATTTTTCATAAATTCTACTTTCACAAGTTCCATTTTCCTACTTTGAAGATTTAAGAATAGGTAGAGCTAATCCATCATAGCACTGAGACTGAAATGATGAGAATGTTACGTGATGGCACATCCATGAGTGGAAGCATGTCAACCGCATGTACTGTAGACAAAGTTCATGCCCAGAAGGTCCACAGCAAGCTCCAGAATAAAATATTTTAACTTCCAGTAGGTGAACCAAAAGCACCTCGATCCCACTTGCTGAGATAGAAGGCTTCCAATAGTTACTACAGTAAGAGAATTTCCAGAAATGAACCCTTAACTATGTATAAAGTTATGTCTGCTGTACTTCTTCAGTCATACTAGAAAAACAATTTCTGATTCTTTGGGTGACTTTCATTGGGTAGATATCATCTAATAACACTTTTTTTTTTTTAAAAATTTGAGCTTTGAGACCTGTCATATCTTTTTTTTTTTCTTTTTTTTTTCTATCTGCTGAACCCAGTATCTCATAGCACAGGCTTCTCCCCATACACCAGCCGAGGTTTTGAGATTTACATAAGAAGCTTTATAATTGAATAATGGGACTAGGTGATATTACTGGCTGTGCTCAGGACTGTTTTTAGGAAACAAATAACAGTGGTTCTGTCCCTGGTAATTCAATTTTCACAAGATATCACAGTGATGGTGATTAGCAGAGAGTTTCTAGTTCTTGACCTCTTACTGAACGAGCTCACTGGAGAACAGTTTCCCCTAAGGGTGGGAATGACTGGATAGAAAAATAGATTAACCTGGCATTGTTAAGGCAGCATGATACTGAATCAATGGTTAGCCTGAGCTCTACTGTAGAAATGCCTAAAGCATGACAAAATCTGGCAATTACAGGCAGCTATTGGTATTGATACCAACAATTCAACAATGACATTAGGTAAGAGGGGGGAGAAAATCAGCAAAAAAGGAGACTACAACTGCAGACGAAGTCTTTTCTGTCATTTTAAGACAATATTATTTGAAAAACTATTAATAATTTAAAATATAATATTCCCCTCCATCTCCTTCCAGTCATTATTCCCTCAGTTTAGGAAGCACATTCAAAGTCTTTGTTGTGTGGAATTAGTCACTGTATTTAATCGCTGTCTATCGACCATCTGATTAACATTGAAAGCACAAAGTTGAAAGAGGGAACAATGCAATAATCTGCTAACTGTGTCCATGTGACAGAGTTAATTCCTCTTATGAAATCCTCTCAAATGTTTTTCTGCTGAAGAGGTTTTCCTTGATTTGTGTTTTTTTGAAGAAATGATGTGTGAAGTGATGCCAACGATAAACGAGGACACCCCGATGAGTCAACGGGGGTCCCAAAGCAGCGGCTCGGACTCGGATTCTCACTTTGAGCAGCTGATGGTGAACATGCTGGATGAAAGGGACCGTCTCCTTGATACTCTTCGGGAGACACAGGAAAGCTTGTCTCTTGCACAGCAACGCCTACAGGATGTCATCTATGACAGAGACTCCCTCCAGCGACAACTTAACTCAGCACTGCCTCAGGTATGTAGTTTATAAAGATTTTTTTTTTTAGTTCACCAGTTTTCTACTTAATGCTACTTACCTTAACCCTAATCAGTACTTTTCCTTGAGGCCCAAATTCTGCTCCCATTGAGGTTGGCTGCAGAGCTCCTATCAATTTAATAGACTTGGTTTGACCTCTTTGGGACCTGTCTTCTCTTTAAATTTACAAGTAAGAGTAATGCTGTTGACTTCAAGGAGAGCAAGATGAAGGCCTGGAGCTACTGATTCTTTTGGCTGTTGCTCTAGCATTTACAAGAGATGAGGGATCATTTAAATTAAAGATCTAATGGTGGGAATGAAGAAAAAAGAAAGAAAAAGTTTCCTACAGACTACTCCAGATAAGAGTTTCTAACTAGTGGTACAGAAATAAAACTAGCTTATGTAGGTTAAATGAGGAACTACGCACAAATCCAAACCCAACTGATATCTTAATATTTTTATTATTTTTAAAAATAATTATATAAATTTTGCTATATAAAACTATTTTGATCTTTTTTTAGGAACTGAAGAATTCATTACTTCAGTTAAAATAATAATATGATATTATATTTCAAAAGTATGTATCAATATAACTTTATTTTTCAATATAGTAGAATTAAAAGCAAAAAAACATCTTAGTTCAGTCTGTGTACCTGACCAGAGATTTGAAATATCCCATGAGTCAAAATGCAGTTTTTCTCCGTGTTATTTTCTTTGCATCTCCCAACTGTCACTTGCAAAAGAATTTGATTGTCAGCGTGAGTGCCTGGGCATACTTGCCTGGGCAAAGTTGTATACCTGGTAGATAGTGACTAGAGAGGAAGGAAGACAGATTCAGCTGTGCGATTGGAAGAAGGAGGTGGTAAGGATGAATCAAACCAGTGAGAAACTTCTTAAAAACAGGAAAGGAAAAAGCACCTGCCAGAGTAGGGAACAGAAGCAGTTGCATAAGGGCTAACCCTGACAGGTTATGGGAATATTTTGGGATTGGGCTGAAAAAGAGAGAGGAAGACTGTAATGATTTGAAGAATAGCATCAGCAACTTCAGCATTAGGTCCAGGCAATAAGAATGACTACACTTGGCTTGGGTCAAACAAAAAAGAGTAGCAACAATCTTGATATACAGTAAAATCAAGGGGTTTTTTTGTTTTTCTTTAATTCGTGTGCATTTGAGCTTCTTTTCCACTGGTGTCTCTTCATAGAAGAGTGTAAAATAATAAGTGAAAGACAGAGCAGATACTTTATTCAAAGATTTATTGCTGGAAATCTGAAGAAGAGAGGAGGTTCTTCATCTGTGAACCCCCATTTGGTGTACAGAGGCACTCTCCACTCAGCCCTTACTGAGGTATTTCTATTGAGCACTAGCAGGTGTCTAAACCTTAATGTTTCTGCGTCTCACATAAGCAAAACTCCTACTAAAATGCAGGAGACTAGCTAAGGAAAATAATATTCAGCATAAATGTGATACGGAGCCTAAAACAAACAGAAATTCTAAGGAACTGGATCATGATATGATTTTAATCTTTATTTTTTTCAAGTAAATGCTAGTGTTGTGTGTTTTTGAATGATAGCTGTATACCCCCTAATTGATCTGTCAGGTGAATGCTTTGCACTACCACGTACCATTAAGAATGCGTATTTCAGGTAGCGTTCATCCGTATATCTAAGTAGAGATGTGGGTTTCCTGTATGAGAAACTGTGTGACATACTGCTTACACTTTAAAGCAGAACCAGAATTTTTGCCTTTCAATTAGGTTATCTAGATCTTCATGTAAGTAACTGAATTATGTAGAGATCTGTTTCTATAAGTACAGAACACTGGCCTAATAACATAAAATTCTATTGATACAAGCTTTCAAGAAAATAACTTCCGTATGACTGCCATACTATTTAGCTTCCTTTCTGGACTTGAGATATTATACATAGTATTTTTATCATTTCCTTTTTTGTTTACATTTTTAGGAATGACAAGCTTGCATTGCTAGCGGCCTGACATAGCCCTATGACAAAATGCTACCCATTACTTTTCTTGTGGGTTTCACTTGATTTAAGAGAAGATACATAAATGTACAATAACTATACAATGATTATTATTTAGTTATAACGTGACATCTAATGAGTCTTGCTTTATCAGCATGTATTTCTTTTAGCTCTTGATTTCTTGAGTTGTTTTCAAAATTCCATTATTTCTTAGCATGTACATAGTGCTTTGTGTGTAGAAAGTGTGTATTGACACAGATAGATTCCAAAGCATTTTTGTTAGGACACTGTTTTTGTTTATTGTCTTAAACAGTTAAAAATGTGATCAGGACAAATCATTGCACTTTTCATAAATAGAATCTGGACACAAAGAACCCGCATGAAAACTAGGGTAATGAATGAGCCATTGAAAAATCTTGTCTGATTGGAAATAGGGAATAATTAATAACATTAAATGTGAAGCTTGAGATATTAGTTAATGCTGTCACAGCTACAGCTTTTAATGCTGTAGCCAAAATGCGAAGTATGACTGTAGATGGCTCTAAGTTTTTATACTGATCTATACCACAGCAGAACAATGTGTAGTCAACTGTGTTTCAAATTTGAGTTACAGAAATATAGTTGTCTTGTTAATAGCTATAACTGAAATAATTTTTATTTCCATTAGATTAGCAGTCTTAACTTTATGAACATTTGTATTTAACTGAACAGCTATGTTTAAGTAAGGATGAAAAAAGTTAGCAGGCAATTGCAGACTAGTTAGATTAGATGTAACAATAGAGAAGACTTTAAAATTTCTTTTGGAGGAATAACTAACCATAAGTAGTTCAGAAGTTAACTTAAAAATATGACAAGAGTTTACCAAAATTATCTTTATACAGAATAGTTCAACATCACTCTTTTGTACCAGAATTGTTAGACTAGGGAACTATGATATCCCAAAAATAGATATCTTTTGAAGTGACCCCCTTTAAATTACTAGTAGACGTGAAGTGAGTAAGAAAAAGTAATGAAATTAGTATGGCAAGTAATAAAAGAGAGGAAAAATTTTCACTTACAGTAGACATTGACAGGATGGAATGAGGCTAGTTGTAGTAGTTGATTAAGAATTTGGGACTGATTTTTGTTAATTTGAGTGCAAGAAGAAGGAGCTTGCTAGTGGAAATTTCAGACAACACAAAATTGAGTTGAACAGTCAACTAAGGGAATGAGCATGATATTATACAAGAACAAGAGTAAGAGAGGTGGGATGATATTGCATGGTACAAAGATGAGGGCCCTATATCTAGCAGTTAATAACAAAAATTTATGTTCTGACCTTTTAGGTAGCAGCAGTAGAGAGGGAAAATACATGTTATAGAACGGTTGTAGGCAACCAATGGGAGGTGGGTGTGAAAAACGCAAATATCATTCAGAAATGTAAGAGCTTTCTATTAGAAATAGTTAAGCATTGATGCAGTAACACCAAGGGGTGGTTTGAACCTTATAGCTTGGGTTTTGGCTCAGCAGTGATTGAGAGCCAACCTCAAGTTGGAAGAAATTTAGAAAAAGACTTGTAGAGCAAACTAGTCTTTTCATCTTCTGCATGAAAAGACTAACTGAAGTTTTCTTACTTCTGGAGAAAACTGAGTTGAGAGGGAATATGAGTGATTGCATAAATTTTCTTGGATAGGCAGGAAGATGGAGCAACTAGGTAAAGATGAAAGAAATGGTTTAAGCCAAAAATAATGTTGATGGAGGGAACAATGAGTATAAGGTACCATGAATCAAGACACATCAATTATCAGCAGAATTTCATTCCTGGGTTATTGGGAATGACGTTGAGAATCCATTTTTCTTAGATAAAGATGGGGTAAATACCCCAAACTGTTCTCAAGATGAAGCTGATGTGAAAGATGTTATCTGTCACAGTACTTTTGGTTAATCTCTGAACTTTCCCAGAACACCCTTTCTTGTTCTTTATTTCAGACTATACTGTGGAGAGGCTCCATTTTGTGTGGGAACATTCACACAAAGAATGAAACATGAGTCTGAATATTTTTACTGAAACTGTTATAATTACGTGGTAGTGTAGTTGAGAAGTGTTCTGTGCATAATAGGTCTTCTGATATTAAGAATCTAGTTCACAAGTGGTCTTGTTTATTCTTCCCATAGCTGCCTGTAGACAGCGGAAGCCTCTAAGGAGAATGTATTTGGGTGTGCACTGCATGTTCCCTTAAGAGAGGAATTTATTGTATTTAGGTCATGACTCTTGAGTCCAGCAAAAAAATAATAATTGCTAAATACAACTCTGCTGTATGGGGAAGCATACTTAACAGTATGTTTTTATTTTATTGCAGTAAAATTAGATCTTTTTCTCTAACATAAAAAAGTGCTCTACTAAAGAGGATAGTAACTGTAGTTAGAAACTGTAACTCCTGTTTTGAGTTGTAGAAAGCGGAAAATGTTCAGTTATAACTTTCTCAAGCAAATTTCACTGTAGTCTTCTCTATATTCTCTAGAAAACGTTACCTGTATTAGTTGCTTTGTAAACAAATATTGAAAAAATACAATTTATTCCATTTTAAGACATAATGAATTGTAAGAGTTTTAGTAATTCTGAATGTGCTCTTGCAAATAGTGCTGAACTAGGCTTGTTTTGTGGTTATTTTATTGTTTCTTTTAGTCTTTCAAAACCAAGTTTCAAGGTATGGAGGATGCTGAGGTGTTACTTATATGAAGATGTTCATAGGTCATCACTCTCTAGTCAAATATGTATATTTTGTTCCTTAATAATGTACTTGCTCAGTGATTTACTTGGAAATTAATATTTGCAGTATCACAGAGCAGTTGAGGTTGGTAGGGACCTCTGGAGGTCACCTTGTCCAGCCTTTCTACTCCAGCAGGGTTACTAAGAACAGGCTGCCCAGGACCATGTCTAGATGGCTTTTGAATATCTCTGAGGGTAGACTCCACAACGTCTCTGGACAACCAGTGCCAGTGCTCAGTCACCCTCACATTAAAAAAGTGTTTCCTGATGTTCAGAGGGAACCTTCTGTGTTTCTGTTTGTGCCCATTGCCTCTAGAATATTATATTACCAGAAGCAGGGATAACAATGTGGCCCAGGCCTATGGCTGTGTAAGATGATAAAGTAGAACAACTTTGCGAGCACTTTAAAAGGCTTTAAGATGCTGAAATGGATCCTGATGATTGTCAGTCAGGACAATTTCTCTGATAATTGTCAAAGTCAGTCTCCTTCTCCTGTCCTGCACTGGGATTTAGCTAGACATCACTGGGGTCATTATTAAAAGATTGATTAAAATGTGTAAGATCTATTCACTCTAAGTGAGTTACTTTCAGTTTGAATCTGGACCAACAACAGAATTATGATTTTAAATTTGGATGCTTGTATAATTTTAATAAAAATAATAAATTGTTTTAATCTCTTTTGAATTAAAATAAAATATCTAAACTTTATTTATTACTTTAATACTAAAAGTCAATGATATTGCAACAATTTTTTTAAAGTTTTGTGTTTATTTCATAAAGTCAGCATTTTTTAATTTTAAATGCTGCTAAAGAGTTTTCACACTTCAGAGTCTAACAGAGCTTAGAGAGAAGCTGTTGCAAGGCTGAAGAGCCTGTGATAATCACAGTTTGAAAGCAAACTTTGCAGGTGAAATATTGTTCTAGTTGAAAGTGATAGATCATGACCTGTATTCATTGACTAGTGCTTTGATTTACAGTAATATATTGATTTTGTTCAGTCTTTGAATAAAAAATCTGGTTTTAGAGAAAATTCATAGATGATGGAAATGTCATACCATCACTGACATTGCTGTAGTTATGCCAGCATTTTCAAGTAGGTAAAACACGTTGGTACATAGTTTTTGTTGCTTTAAAGAATATATAAAATATCTATTTCTTTGTTTAATAAATCTTCCCTTCATGTGTGTTTTCATCTCCTTTACTGGGCAGTTGCTCGATTTTTGTAAAGAAGGTTTAAGTTCTGATTTCATTTCATTGAGCTTTTATGTTAGGAGACTTTTTTTTTTTTTTTTTTTTTACATGGCTATAACTCCTTTCATGTTCTGATGCTCGGAATCTGCACCCATCCTATGTCTTTTATAGTACAATTAATTCCAAATAATAAAGCTATCTAAAAGCATTCATTCTTAATCATATAGAATCTCTCTATAAGCAAATGGGAAAATTAGGCCCTTCAGAAAGGGCAGTTCATTCTGTAAGATGGGTAGGATGAACCAGAAATGCTCTGGTTTTGTTTTTTTTTTTTTTTTGTGACTGTAGAAAGAGCCTTAGTGCTTAGCTTGCTTGGTTAACTTTTAGATAGCTAAACTTAAATGAGGTGAATTCTTCCATGCATGGGGATAAAAAAACCTAAATTTAAAATGGACCAGTCTAAATATGCTATTCTTTGGACACAGGTTATAGAATAGTTTCCACTGAGAAGAACTGTTGAAACTCAAATGGTCCAAACCCTCTGCAAAGCAAGGCTAGATATCCAGGCCTCAGAAGAAGGTGTTACTGAAATACATATTAATCTATTTCTGAGACAGCATCCTCTTTTGAGAAACTGTACAGCAATAATAAACAACTGTGTTAATGGTAGCCAGCAAAAAAATGTACAACTTTTCATTTGATGAAATATTTAATGAAAATTTATAACTTTATGAAAGACCTTCTAATATTACATGTACAATAGAACAATTGACTTGCTTGTTTCTGTACTAGCCTCTTCCGATTTTTATTTAAAGTATCTTTACAACAGACAGGGAAACATCCAGAACTAAAGAATTAAAGTCACACTTTATTTTTGGTCTTGAACATGTAGTGGAAATGGCTCCAGTTTCTTAATCTATTTTTATTTAATTTTTTTATTTCCAGCAACTTTAAGTGTATTGTGTTTCAAATGAATCTCTCCAGTGGAGATCTAAACACCTAGTTCTAATTAAGTATAAAATTCTTCTACATGTTGCAAAATTATTTTTTTTCACTCTAATAAATATTATCATTAGCATTATTTGAAAATCTCTTTCTGGATATAGATAGAATTGTTTGGGGTGTGGGATTGCAATGCTAAAAAGAATCCTTTGATATCCCCTAGTACCCCGTAGATTTCATCTAACCTCTGATTGTTAGCTACAATAATGCAGTAATGAAACCAGTAACAGAAGTATACTGGTAATCATTAAGGGTTTATTTTATCTAATAAGATACCACTTATTTAGAAATGCTTACTGGAGGCACAATAGAAGGGAAAATCCAAAGAGGGAAATGTAATGACCTTGTTTTATTGAACCACTTTATGTAATTTGATCAATATTAAGCTTTGATAGGATTGTGATTAGAGAATTTTGTTGAAAGCCTTGCAGTTTCTTCCAGTACCGATGAACAATGAAAGTTTTACTGCCAGGGAGAAGAAAGGTACAGGAAGACAACAGTAAGTCGGTAGGGCCTTATTCTGAGGTTGTATTTTCTGTTTAAATGTGCATACATGTAGCTCATAGATACAAAACAGTGACATACATATGGATAGATGTAGTGACATATATACAAAAATCAAATAGCCCGTCAGAAAAAAACCTCACATTTTTAAATAATTGAAAATAAGTTTTATTCATTTAAGATTGGACACTTGCTAAGCAATTTCAGGTATTTGCTGTTTGGGTATAAATAATAGTTTGACCCACAGTACAGTTCTTAAAATAGCTCTTGTTTTAGTGATGAAGACAAAATGATGGCTTTTATCCCCATTTTATTTCTTGCTGGCTGTGCTGAAGAACACAGAGTACCAATGGCATCCTGTATATTTGAATGAATAATCAGTACTTTTTTTGAAGTACTGAAAGCCTTCTCATGTATGAATGGCTTTTGTAAGGTCTCCATCAGTATTTACAAGATAAAGCATTTTTTTTCTCACATTCCTGGAGAATAATTTAAAAAAGAACTCCAAGAAGTGAAATGGAGATCCTATCCCATGTGTCTGAAGTGGAAGTTCCAAACTTCTTGTCTTGGAAGTCCAGTGAGGCACTCAGTATTCGTATGTAAAAATTTAAGCTTAATCCAGTGCTTGTTCATATCTTTAGGTGATTTCCACTGTCTCAGAGAACAGTTGTTCAGGCTATTAAACGAAAACGTCTTCATTTTCAGGTATTCTGAACCCATGCAGTTCCCGCTAAAGTCAGTGCAAGTACCAAGTCTTCGTGACTGCCCAAATCAGTTTAGATTATTAAATACGGACATAAGTATTTTCATAAACAAATTTGAACGATCCTTTTTATTTGCTAGTTATCTCAGCTGTTTGTCTCGATATGAATATTAAGGGAAACATTTATATGTATGTGAAAGACTGGACATTAATCATAACTATTAAATTAATTCTAGTAGAGTAAATATAGAGGTAAGTACATTTTGTTACAGGATTTAAATGTATGATGGAGAGACAGTGCATCTGGAATTCAAAGGAAACTTGGCATTATTAAGTTACGATGGTTTAAGTGGATCGAAATGCTGTAATATTAGTCGTGTCCAACCTTAGACACATTTAGGAAAGATTTAAGAGTTGCTTTCCTCAATTACTTAGAGAGCATGTATACGTGGCTGGGTTTTTTTTACATAAAAGCAAATAAAAGTTGTTTGCATAGTATTAAATACCAATTTTGTTATGGTTGATGACTCCTAGCTAGTATTATCTATCAAAATACAGACTTGGTCTGTCACTGGTTTAAGTAGTCCAATGCTTTAGCTGGGTCCTCTCTAGACTTTCTTTTTTTTAAACTGCCAGCATATTCACAACGGAACAAAATCATAGGTATAAGTGTGCATACAAGTAATTACTTGATTTTTTTTTTCAAGTATGAGTTTATTTCCTTGCTCTTGTGAAGTTTTGTGTATTCAGTAGCATACTGCAAATATTTGTAAGCAGGAGATTTTCTCTTGAAAGCTATGGACTTTATAATAAACACTTAATCACCAGAGAAGACTGATGTGACAGTCCAGAAGAAGATGGGATACGAGAAAAAAGACAGAAATATGAATATTTAGAGGAGGAGGAGCATGTGGTGAATGTCTGAAGCTAGCAGTGTGACTGTGTATGCCCATTTCACTCTGTATCTGCTTCATAAACATTGCTATCAATTATTTTAGCTCGAACCAGGCACATCGACTGCTACGTTAACTATTGATGGCTCATTATCTGAATGCTTGTAAAGACATGACTGAATAGGAGATAAAAATACAATGGTGTTGGTCAACGGAATAGAGCAGAGATGGTTATCCAAGTCCATATAAATGAAGCTGTTGTCATGAACATTGTAGACACCATAGTTTTCATAACAGCTATAGTAATGGGTTTTTTTTCTAGTTTTCATAACAGCTGTAGTCGTAACAGCTATAGTCATGCATGTCAGTGTTGAGGACTCATTTGGACAATGGCCTTAATATTATTAAGCTTCCTGAAAATATCTATTCTTTCCTTAATAATTTCTCTATTAAAAGCAAAAAAATGCAGAATATTTAAGAATCAGCTTTTAGAAGTGCCTTAATCAAAGTACATTCTGTATTAACAAATATTTGCCTATATTAACAAATACTTGCTCAAAACCATAAAATTATGTTAGGGACATGATTTTTTCCAAAATACATGTACTTTAACTCTCACTGAAGTCTGGAGTTTTCCTGTTGACTCTGAAGAAAACAGGTTTGCTTATATTGTTGAATGTGTATTTTTCACGTGGTCCCCAGGAATCTGAACTTCTGTGTATAGAAGTTAAGGGCCAGGTAGAGCAGTGACCTTGTTTTATGTAATATAATATTTTTACAGTCTGCTCAAGAATCTGCTCCAAATCATCATTTGCTGAGTATATCATATCTTTCAAGTGTGTTTTTTTCCCTAGTTAGGATCAGATTATGTTTTGTGGGTTTTTTTTTTTTTTTTTTTTAATTATTGTTGGTCTGCTGCATTCTTTACCATGTACAAGTTCTAAATAAAAAAACAATTATAATGTGACAGTCAATTTGTTATGACAGTCAACCATCTGTCAAAGCAGATGATAGTATTAAATAAATCTTGGAGGCCTACAGTAAGGACCTCTGTTGTAGGCTGGTTTATTTGAAATTATGAAGTAACCAAACTACAGATTTCTTTTTTCCCATATGGAATTTTCTTTCATGAGATTCTAAGCAGAAGGGAACGTAATGATAAGTAAAGGGAAGAAGTAATAATGAAAAGGTAATGAACAAGTAGATAAGCCATACTTCTGCATCAGAGTGGTAGAACTCAATAAGAAGGGTAGAGTGAAAAGCAGTCTGCACAGGAGGTGAAGCCTTAGGCCAGAGTGATAGAACTAGTCCTTAAAGTAGTTACGGAGCAAGCTGAGCAAAAGAGCAGAGAGGCTCCAGATATGTTCTTATGATTTCTTCACTGGCTGTTTGGCGTTGAAGTTACATCCATTATCAAATAACTGCATTACATGTTTAAACAAGTGCACGCAATAAAAAACAACCCTGCAGGTTTATAAGGAGAAACTCATCCCCCATCTTGGAACAACCTTCCTGTCTGTCAATCCTTTGGAGCCTGATCTGCCTTAATAGCCCTGAACATGTCTACAGTTTCATGGGTTATCTGGAAGACTGGGCACGTGCATGAGAATGCAGTGCTCCTTGAAATGCATGCAGTCACTTGTGGAGTTCTTTGGATAGTGTTTTAGACATATCCTAGTGAGTTAGGGAAGAAATGTATAGAGTCTTCTGGAAGACATGTTGGTTGGGCATCATGGGGCTTCTAGAAGATGTTTTGGTTGGGCAGGACCATTTGTGATTGTTAATTTTTGGCTTGTCTAGCTAAGCAAATGTGAGTATTTGCACTATACCCACATCAAAAGTGCTTTTTGACATTCTCTCTATCAAAACAAAGCTCATGAGAGTATTTGAGTCTGCACTGCAAAATTCTGATTTTTGTATTTTTTTGCTGTTATAATGACAAATACTGTATGGGCATTGAACTCTGAGATAAATATTATTTTCAGAAAATAGATTTCTGATCTGAAAAAAAGTTACTCTTTCTTGGGTACTAGTGAATAAAAGTGCCATCTGGACAAATGTGTTTTCTAGCTGGAATTTGGAGATGATTTTTATATACGAAGTTTGTCTATTGTACTTCCTTTGCTTAATTATATCAAATCCTGTGTTAACAATGTAAATAATGAATACCCAAGACACTAAAAAATGCTGAACACATTTGCAATGTTTTCTTTTCTAAAAGATGAAGGATGAATACTATCTCATATGATTGGTGTGTAAGCACATTGTTGTACACCATCAGTCAAAAAAGTATAGAAGACAGTACTTCTGAAATAATGAACGCTAGATAGATGTAACTGCCCCTATTCAATTAATTTGTCATTAGCAGTAAAATCTTGCTATCAGAAACATTCCAAGAAAAAAAATAAGATATTTTAAGTTAGAGAATTTCTTATTGTTCAGTAATTTATAGACATTCATATCAGATCCAGATACCTGACTAGTATTTGAGTTGCTGTTTGTGTCTGCTATAAAATAACACAAACTTTGTCACACAAAAAATTTAAAAATTCTAACACTATATATGTGGAAAATAAATCAATTCACTTGTCCCATTTCTTTATCCTGTTTTATTGAATATTCAGCTAAGTTCTGCGGCTCATTTTCCTTTCCATCTATCTTTACTTAGGCTCTTAACTATCATACAAATTTAACCATCATCTCCTGTATAAGAAAGAAAAGTGTATTTATTTTTGTGTAGTCCCACTGATCCATTCTCAGTGCGAACTGCTACTACTTCTGGCCACAACTGTGGCGTGCAGTTATGAGCATACATTAAACAGTCTAATAATATCTCACATATATTGTATAGATGCCCTATAGAGAGTCAATATTTGAATGGTATGGGTGGATGTGAGGAGGTATTATATACTGAAATCAGTACTTTTTTCAAAAAATGCTTGCAAGAAGCAGCACAGCTTTTCACAAAATTGAACATATCTGTGCATTTACTAATTCTAAGGTTAAATCTTCAGAAATAGTACTGTGCATGGCCAGATGTTGGTTTGATTTCCATGCAAACAGTAACTTCTGCATACTTTATAAGGATTAGTGAAGATTATTTGGGAAGCTACATTTAAGTCTGAAAGTCGATAATCTGATGTCCAAAACAAATGGTTACACAAGATCTCAAATAACCTGAATCAGACTTGCTAAAATGTCTACATTTGCCACGAAAAAGGTCACTATATATTTCTAATTTCTCTGTTTCAGCTGGTTGCAATTCTTTATAATTTAGTCATGCTTGAATCTGAATCACACACTAAAAGTTAGTTTCTGTTTTAATACATCTGATAATTTTGCTTCTTACTTTCATATTACAGAGCTATGATAGCTAGGATTACAAGAAGATCAGTAACAATTTAATGTAATAAAAAAATCAGTGTTTTGATCTGTGTTAGAAGATACAGAAAAATTTTTTGTTGCTGTTCATTGTTTGTATTCTCAGATGTTACAGAAAGAGAAGTGAGAAGAAGCACTTTTGCTCTGACAGAATAAAACAGAAAGTACTTGTCTCTTAGAAGAGTACTAGCAGATAGGTATGAAACATCTGACATGCTACTTTTCCTAACCCAGTGCAGCATTTCTGAGTCCTTCACCATGATGTCTCTTTGTTTTCCAAAGTAACTTTCCTATACTACCTAACTTGCATGGTGATGTTACGCTAATAATCCCTTTAAAGTAGCCACAAAAGTGTTTCTTTTACTCATAGTTTAACAAATAAAGAGTTTGCACTTACAGATGTTGTTAGATGTATTTTAAAGATGCCTTCCAGATGAGAATAAAATTCTTGTTTCTCACTGGTTATTTAAACAAACAAAAAAGAACTTGATTCGAGGTCATATGGCACTGAACTGAATCTAAAGCAGAGATTTTCTAGGCCTATACATTAAGAATTATTTTAGCTTTACAACTGTTTCTTTGATTTTTCCAGAGGTGGGAGGATGACCTCAGGCATAACATGTAGGCAAGTGTTGCCAAATTCATAATGCCGTAGTGCTCGTTTCTGAAGTGCACATACACACCAGCTGCTCACAAAGAGATGTAGTGTTGCCCTAATACTTTAATGTGAGCATAAACTGCTGGAAGATAAGACATGCTCCTATCTTTTCTTTTGTGCTGCAGCCCTTTGGAAGCTTTGCAAGCTTGTAAGCATTTCTCTGATCTAGAATAAGCACTTAGTACTTAGCTGAGTAAAAATCCTTTGCTATTTCTAGAATTCAGGAACTAGGGGAGCCCAAAGATCATTTCACCCAGTGTCCTTTCTCCATCAATGGTCAGAGTGAAGGCCTAATGAGAAGAGTAACAACAGGACAAGCACTGTACTGTGAGATCTCTGGAATGCTTTCACAGAATTCTGTCATTTGAAGCTGAGGGTAGGTTTTCAACTTCATTTCAGCTTATATGCTACTCCTGAGACAGAAGTTAAGAGTTTGTGTTCCAAAACTGGTCCAGACACATTTGAGCCCATGTAAAATGTAAAGCAATCTTAGCATGGACTTCTACCTACCTTGTTTTTTTTACATTTATCACTTACGACATCACCAACTGATATCTTCACCTCCACAAAGACTAAATGGTATAAAAAATCATATTTGCTAGCACTTTTTCAAAGAAAAAACACGACAGGTTGACCATGAGCCAGCAGTGTGCCCTTGTTGCTAAGAAGGTCAATGGGATCCTGGGGTGCATTAAGAGGAGTGTGGCCAATAGGTCGAGGGAGGTTCTCCTTCCCCTCTACTCTGCCTTAGTGAGGGCCTATCTGGAGTACTGTGTCCAGTTCTGGGCTCCCCACTTCAAGAAAGATGACGAGCTACTGGAGAGAGTCCAGCGGGGGGCTACGAGGGTGGTGAGGGGACTGGAGCATCTCTTCTGCGAGGAAAGGCTGAGGGAGCTGGGCTTGTTTAGCCTGGAGAAGGCTGAGAGGGGACCTTATAAATGCTTATAAATATCTCAAGGGTGGGTGTTAGGAGGACGGGGCCAGACTCTTTTCAGTGGTGCCCAGCAACAGGACAAGGGGCAATGGGCACAAACTGAAGCATAGGAAGTTCTGTCTGAACATGAGGAAGAACTTCTTCCCTCTGAGGGTGACGGAGCACTGGAACAGGCTGCCCAGGGAGGTTGTGGAGCCTCCTTCTCTGGAGATATTCAAGACCTGCCTGGACAAGTTCCTGTGCAGCCTGCTGTAGACAACCTTGCTTTGGCAGGGGGGTTGGACTAGATGACCCACAGACATCCCTTCCAACCCCTGCCATTCTGTGATTCTGTGAAAGTATTTAGATGTTTGTAAACATGCCAGTGTTCTATATGAATGTGCTTGTCTGCATGCAAGCAATGAAATAAATAAAAGAATGCATACATGATATTAATTAACTACAAGCTACTGATCCAGATGCAATTAAAAACCTGAAAACAGATGTGACCAAGTCCAGTAGCAGGTTAAATTTAGCGGACTCATCAATTCAAGTGTTTTCGCCAAGTAAGAAGGAAAAATTAAAATCTATGGGTACTACTGAGTGCAAAGTACTTCTTGCATTCTCTTTGTGACTCTGCTTCTGAGAAGAGCAAGAGCACATTATACATCATCCTTGCAAAATCGTTCTGTTGTCATTTTTGCACAGAACATATCCTTGAGTAAGAACGTAACCTGCCTACCTCTTTTTCGATGACTCAGTTGTGACTCATGATTGTTGTACATCGTCCTCCAAAAGTGAGTTATTTTATTTTACGAGTATAAGGTGTGCTATGTATGAAGAACTGTGACACAAGTCAAAGTCACAGTAGATATTATTAGAATATTCACATGGAAGGTTGTAAATTAACAGAATTTTAAGTGGCTCGTGACATCTTCTGGTTTGAAAAGGATTATGCTGTACATGTTGAAGTAATATATTTGTTTTTTCTGACAGGATGGTCATTTTGTAATGTAGTAGTAAAAGTTATATAATTTAATTATGTAGTCTCCTTAGTATCCTTCAGGATCCTTGTTTTAATTTTTAGTAGGGAAATTGATATTGGTACTTATTTAGACTGTTAGTGGAGATTTAAGTTCCTTTCCCCTATGTCCAAATTTTTTTTTCCAAAAAACTTCTGCAACTTCTTGCTTCTGAAAGCAGTTTTTGTGCTCATAATATACAGACTTGTTGCAAGCAGTTTTTATCACTCGTGAGAGTAGGTTTACATGGAATATGGATATAACACTGGTGGCTGCACATGCCCAGTTTCGGATAAACTGCCACTGCTGGAGCTTTTTTTGTACTAATAACACACATGTTCCATTAACTAAGAATTTCCATTAAAATTCACTTGCTACTGCACAAAATCTCCTGCTGATTTTTATTTTAAAAAATTCCCAAATTAATCTGATTGCATAATCATCCTGTAAAATGTTATTATCTAAACCATTATTTTTTAAACCATTGTAGTTTTGATTTTGCATGAAAGAGAAACTCTTTTAAATATTTCAGTCTTCATTTTGACCATTTTAGAAGAATATTTTGGAACTATTTAATATAAATTCATCTTTGAAAAAATAGTTTGTTGGGAAAAAATACAATTCTGTATTAGAGGCATATGTTGCATTTTATGAAGAAAGAAATTATTCACTAAAAATTCTTGTTTTGACAGCCAGACCTATTTTTCAGAGCATGTCATGACTAGGATATTGTTTTTGTTAAGAAAAAAACTAACATTAGAAAAGTGAAGACCTTTTTTTACAGATAATGAAAAATTTTTGAATACCTTAATGAAACATTTATAGTTTTAATTTAGAAAGTCTTCTGTTTAGAATTTGCCTGTTTGAAAAGAAGAAGATTACCTGGAATAAAACACTGCAGCTGAAATGAAAAGAAGGTTTTGGGGATCTGTCTGTTTTTTGTTATCGAGGAAATCAGAAAAAAACCCACCTCTGTAGTGTAGAAAGTAAAAATGGTTTATGAGACACTAGATTTTAAAAACAGTTGACTGCTAAACTTTAATTTTAGAGCAGTGAAATCAGCATGAATATGTTCTGTTACTTACATCTGAAAGAAACAGAAATAGTCTGTTTCACTGAATTCTTCTTACCTGTGTAAATATGATGATTTCAGAAAGAAGAGTAAATAGGACTCTGGCTAGCAATTCACATTCCACTTTTGATAATGATTACTTTAGGAAGATATGCTACGTATGTGCCTTTTTTAAAATGAGATATAAAATAGATTGGTATTTCATGAAGGTATAAAGATTCCTATTTGTCCATGTCCCTTCTGTTTTAGTAAAACAATGAATGGTGGTTATTTTGCCTTCCACTACAATTATGTCTCTTGTTACCTTTCTTCCTGAAAAACACTTGCTGGTCAAACATGTGGTTTCCAATTTTACCTAGCATTATTCAGTGGTAGAGCTGATTCCTTCTCTTCATAGCTTGAGAGAAAAATAAGAAGTAATACTGTGGTGTGGTTTGGTCTTTGTAATTCTACCTTTTTTTTAAAGCCAAAGCATTAAACAAAACATCCTTCTATTTAAATTGTTGTTGTTCTGTGATTCGAGATCACACATATTTATTCTCTGTTTTTTTTAACTGAACTCTGCCTATATATTCATAATTTCCAATAGTTAGATATTTTGCACGTGGTTTATTTGAGAAACTGTCAGTGCATTAAGGAGCTTTCTCTGCTCTCTGCCATCTAACCAGTCTAGTCTTTTAACCCTTTGTTCCCAAAAGTGATTAATGCACTGCATTTGCCATTAGTGGCTTTATTTTTCAGTGAAGTTCTAGTGGGAAGTGTCTTCTGCAACTATTGTGGCGTATACAAACCTTTTGGCTTGGCAATCTAATTAATATTCTGTTTGGGACTTCAGAGACAATTGGCCTTGAGGACTTCTGGAACTACACAGGAGCATTTATTAAGCTTTGGATAGAGATCTTCTGAAGCTTATTTTACCACATTCTGTAAATCCACAGTTCAGTGAACTGAACCAATACCTTACAGTTCCTTCCACACTTTGGGCATAGCAGGAACTGACGACCTTATTTCTCGTTTAGTAACTATGAGATACTCAGCACTACTGAGCACATGGAAAAGGAGGAAGAAGCACAGACTATAGCAGAAAGGTTTGCAACTTCAGCAAAGTGGTTGGAGTACATTGGGAATAACACATAAGATGTTCTCTACTTCAAATTCTTGCCTTACGGCATTTTTGTAGAGAGTTTTGTTTCAACTAATTGAAGCAGGTTGCCAATTTACATCTCAAAATATAACATTAAGTTTAATTTAACAATCTTTTATACTTTTTCAGTGTTCTGTACCAGGGTAAAATGCTATGGAAATTAAAATGTGATATTTCTACAGAGCAGTTTAAACAAATTACTACTATTTTTTTTAAATTGCAACCCATTTGTTGGTAGGAATGCCCCTGAAAAAAAAATTCTTCATTTCTCTAGCTGTCCCCTATAGAAGATGGCTCTTTTGCTCCATATTAAACTGCTCTGAAAAACTGAGAAACGTGGTGTTTTTTCCTGTGTATCTCAAACAGAAGTCACTTCCATACTTACTTTCATTAAAAAATTTTCCAACATTTTGAAAAGGTTGATCTGCATTTTTACAGTAGGACTGAGGAGCAATTACATCAAGGAGTGAGGAGACAACCCACTGTAGATAATTTCTTACTTTCTTTGTTCAGGGTCACTTGACTGGTAGAAACACTGCAGGAAAATCGAGGGTCATCTTACAAGTGCATTCAGTCAGTAATGAACAGATTGCCTTTGTGGATTGCAGATAACGCTTTTCGTGTTCTAAACGGAGTGTCTCCTGACTCGTGCAAGTTGAAGCTGTAGACAAGGAGGCAGTGCATTCTTTTTAAAGGAAAAAGTTCTTAAATATCCTAAAGCCTATATCTCTTGTGTATTATATGAATAATCAAAATATTGACCATTGTTGCATCATTTCTATTTAGTTTTTAAATTATAGTGATTTTTAAAGTGAGTATAACAAGACAGGGACTTAATTAGAAAACATAGGTGTTTTTTAATTAGAAGTAAGAGCGGCCGTATTTTGAAAGAGCAGCCTTCTTTGGAAGGTGTAACTTGTGCTTCCATGATAAAAGCACACATGCAGTTCTTTCTGGTAAGTTACAGATAATGTAACTTTGTACTTCTAACTACCTACTTATGAATTTAAATAGAGCAGTGAGGAATGGCAGTATTCACATTTACATCTACTAATTCAGTCTGCAGAAGTAGTCAAATATAAAAAAAAAAGTGGGACTATATGCTTGGGAGTCTGTACTTGAGATGTGAGTGCAAAGCAAGAAAATGAGTCTTGTAAAACAAGAAACTGGACTGTCATTTAGTAAAGCTCAGGAGCACTTAGGTCTGCCTCTGATGCCCTATGAATCCACAGGACAGTCACTTAAGTTTTCTGTTCATCAGATCTCTGAAATGATTTCTTTTCTGTTTCTTTACTTTTTTAATGTTTCTCAGGTGTAGCCCAGGCTTCGATCTAACTGGTCACTCATTTGCTCTGTCACTCAAGAGAATGCAATCTCTCCATACACCAAGATGCACATTATTCTAGTTTCTTAATATTGAGCTCTAGTAAGGTATATAGTAGTCTTCCAAAGAGAATGGCAGAGTGCTATCTATATGTACTGTTTGAAACTAGGCAGAAAATTGTTTTAAATGAAATTTTGATCTGGCTTTTGGAATAGACCATGTGGACATTCTCCTATCAGATTTAAATACCTTTTCTTGTTTAAACATAGGAGCAAAGTTTTACCAAGAAACCTGTTATCAAAAGCTCTAAGTTACTTTTGAAAGGCGAGGTGGGGAGTGAATTAGTGTTAACAAACAGAGAAACATAACCTGTGCAAGACCAGGAAGGTTTAATTCCGATTCTAGGTGACATTAACTGAAGCTGAAACTACTGATTTGTGGTACAGGCAAATGAGCACTGTAGGTTTTAGGTTGTGGAAATTACTCATGAGATAGCTAAGAAAGCAAGATTTATATTTCATTGCTTCCTTGGTTGGCTCATTGCACAGCTGAGTATTTTGAGAGATGTACAGTACATTTTGGAACATTCAGTTTCACGGTAAATATTAATACTTGCGCAGCAGTGACTCTCAAGGATCATAGCTATGTATCTTTTAGTAATATATGCTAATGAAATAATTTCAGTTTATAAAATAATACGCATCTTAAATCCATCTTCATAACATAGGAAAATTTATACATCATGTAATTCCTACTTCATATTAATACTGATTCAGTCACTGATATGATTCAAGTTTGTGGTAGGGCCAAATAAGTCTTCACATTTGTAGTGTCCCAGTATGGCTGGATTCTTCCTTTCGTCAAGCTTCCTCAGAAAAGTGCCTCTTGTGTTGGAGACTTTTTGCAAAAGTCTTTTCTTTTTGCATCTTTTATATGTTCCATTTAGGTGTCCATTAATTTTCTTCTTATTTTTGGACTACAGTCTTAAAAAAAGGGAACTGTTTGCTGTCTTTTCTGAACATCACTTACTTTTAGGTGTGTAAAATTTCTAGCTGCCTTAAAGCAATAAAAAAGAGCCACAGATATGCTGAAATAGTTGAATAACTGTAATAGAAAGCAAAGTTTTAGCAGCATTGGTTACTGCCAAACTGTGTGGGAAAATATTTGCACTGCTATTAAATGGGTGTATTCAACATACAAACTCATTTTACTGATGCATGATCTTGCCAGATTTCTATGGTATTTCACTTCGTATTCAAGAGCAGTGCAAAAAATGCAAGCTTTCAAAGTTATATACTTGTGGCATTTATAGAATATTTTTTGTATTTTAAATATTAGCAGTCTTTATATTTACTGTCGTTGTGTGGTGTGTGTACTGTAGATTTTTATTGCATTATTATTTTTTAAAAACATAAATCAATAATGCCATAGATGTTTTTATTATACGGGCATACAGTGTCAGGGGGCCGCAAGAGCTGGGGGCTTCCGGGGCCCAGGGCTCCGTCAGGGCCCGTCCTGGCTCTGGGGCCCGTCCCAGCCCCAGCCAGGAGCAGGGTATCTGAGGGGCACCGACCGGGGCAGCCCCAGCCCCGGGCGTCGGGCACCTCCCTGGGACGGGGGCCCACGGGTGGGACCGGCCCCGCGGGGCCCATGGCCGGGCAGGGCAGGGCTGTGGGGGGCTGGAGAGCAGCCCCGCTGTGGCATCGCTGGGGCAGGGGCTGATGGCCCCGGGGGGCTGAGGTGGGGTCCTGGGCCGGGGACAGGGTGGGGGGAGTCCCAGGGGCTGAGATGGGGTCCTGGGCCAGGGACAGGGTGGGGGGTCAGGGACAGTCAGGGCTGGCAGTGCCCTCAGGGCCCTGGTTTGTTGAGCTTGCAAGGGAAAAAATCTACAACAGTACCATTTTAACCTTAAGGGAAAAGAAAAAAAGACCATAACTGGTATTCTATAATTCACAGAAAGAAAACTTCTGTGTAATTCTCCAGGGTAGGGTTGATTGTGTTTTGTTCTGGTGAGTTTATGAAATAATAGGATTCTACTACTTGCACTGGGCTATGAAAGAGTGCAAATATATTGCGAAATCTGAAAACCTCTTTATTTTGCATATATTAATGGCTCATGCTTTGTGATTAATTTCTGTGCATTTATCCCCAAATTTGAAATACATAATTCAGAAGGAATTTCCCAATAAAATTTTTACACTGACTGTTATATTCAAAAGCGATGATTTTGCAAGTTATAGAAAGTGGTAAGGTCTTCTGTTCAGCCCATTTGTCTTCAGCAGGCTTCAAATACCTCGAAGGGCAGTGCTTTTTTAAAGAAGCAGGGGGCCTTGGGGATCGCAGATAGGTAACATTCTTAGAAGTTTAAGACGACTTAAATTCTGTCACCCAGAAACTTAAAAAACATTTGGCTGACTTTTTCAACTCTGCTAGCAGGAAGATGATGAGCCTAGTAATATATGCCTGAGTGACAAAACATTATAAATTAGTGTGATTTGTTATCAATACTCAATTTGGTTATAACTGAGGTTTCTTAGAGATAACTGTTCTCAGAGGTTTTAAAACAAAAATAATTTTCAACTAAAATGAGTCTTGAAATTCCTTCATATGGAATATAAATTAGTCATTAATATACTAGTGCACTTGGTCACAGATGATCTTATCTAGTGGTTTAGAGCTTAATGATCTGGAGGTGTTCCTTTTATTATGACAGAAATACTTCATGTAATTATTTGACTGAAGGGATATAATGTACTTAGGTTTATAAACCATATATGATTTTTACAGTCTTTGTTACATCAGGGTTTTAGTGGTTGTCTAACATGCAGAAAAAAGGGCAATAAGGAAGAAGAAAATCATCATGAGGAAAAATACAGTGTTATTGTCCCTATAAATGATGGTTAATGTGTACTTTGACACTTTCAAATGACTGCCCTTCCTTTCAAAGCATTTTAGGATGGTGGGATATAATATTAATGTGACAGCTCTAATTATAAAAGTATCACTTCTGGAAATTAATAAAAATATTCATTAAGAGCTCAGTGATTATGTTTGTTGAGATTGTCTAGGTAGTTTAAGTTGCAAAGATACAGGACACTATTAAATGGTAATTTCATACATTTTAATAGTTGTGTAATTCTGAGTAGTTTCAAGGAGATTATTAAACAAATTCTGTGATGCTGTTAAAGATGCTTTTAACACAGCAGATTGTTCATACCCCATTCATTGTCAGCTTCCAGATATAAATTGGGAAACAGGTATAGGTTAAATCACTTGAGAGGCTGGGTGATTAACCTAGTTAACAGGCTCATAGAGTCATTGCTGCTCCACATAACAGCAGTCAGATAGGCATACATCAGTAGGGCGACTTTGTGTCCTGGTGGGACAGATTGCCCTCATTATTTGGGTCATCTGCAGCATCTCTCTTAGTTTCACTGACTTTAAAATGACCCAGATCCTTAAAGATACATTTTGCCTATCTGCCATTGATTTCTCAAAGAGATTAAGCTTCATACGTATAACCAGACTTGTTATCCAAACCTCCCATCTTCCTCTGTAAGCCCAGTACCTTACCTTCCATTCCATTGGCTTCAGTTAAATGCTCCTCACTGTGCCATGAACTAGCTCAGAGGGACTAGCAGCTGCAGTCTCTGCAGCCAACAGCCTACACTGCTGCAAGTTCTTGGAAAAGGAACCTTGATTCTTATCTAAGTCATTGTCTGTTAGGGAGGGAAATTAAAAACCTATAATTTTGCTTCATTGCTTTAATGCTAAAAAATACAAGCCTAGTATAAAATATAGGTCTCTAGAGTACCATATGTTATGTTTCATTGCCTACAGGCTGGCCAGCCAACTATGATTGGCTGAGAGTGTATGTATTTTGTGGCTTCTCAGGCTGCTCAGAACTGATGCTGAATTGTGTGTAAGAGAGGTCATAGAAAGAGCGCGGTACATTATGCTGGTTGTTCATCTCCTCTAGGCAGATGTATGCAAATATATATAACTTTGCACTCTGTCATCTTTCTTCTGAGTGGACTTGTTTCAAGAGAAAGCTGGTCATTTCTAATCTGTAATCATGACTTGGCTTGTAGTCTAGGTCGCTTATTCTGTGACCAGCCTCAGTGAGGGAATGCAGTTGCATGTAAAGTAAAACCAACTTTAGGGAGTAGTGTCATCTTAATTTGTTTCCCTAATTTTGTGGGCTTGTAGTATGAAATGGAACCAGTTAAAAAAAAAAAAAACAACAAACTTAATCTAGCTCATCACTAATCAACAAGTCTTCAGTAAGTCTTCCTTCTCCCTAGAGGGAGGACTCTATTTCGGGAGTATATAGGTACTTCTCATATATATGTGTGCACAGTTGTCACAGAAGCACTCTAACTGGACTGTTACCATTATAGAGCTCTGGTGAAGAAATACATTTTTCTAAAAATGCTTTTGAAGTGTAGATTTACGCTTACAATACCTGTTAATTGAGGGTTACAGAATCTGAACTGATAGCCTAATTTATGAAACACATTAGCGGCTTCTTGAAGGCTAGATGTGGTCACCAAAGTCAACCAGAAGACAGGACAACAAAGTCTTTAAACGGCACCTCTAGTAAATTTTTTTTTGGACTAGGACAGGGAACTGAAGTCACTAGGTTAGATGCGGTAACATGCTAATGTAAAATGCATCAAAAAATCTTTTGAGAATTTTTTTGGTTTTATTTTTTTCTGAATTGGAAGTCTGTTAAGCGACCTCCAATTTTTAAACTTATTGAAATTATCTGTATTTTAGATGCTAAAAGGGTATTTTAAACATCAAAAAATGTTTTTTCTGATAAATTGAGATTAACCTTAATCTGTAAAAATAGATACAGGGGTAACAGAGGGTAACATTTCTGTTTTCAAATGGACTTGCTAGTCTCCTAGCAAGACCTACAAGTTGAGGTAAGGCTAATTTGGACAGGAGGTAGGATTCTTTGAGTACAGTCAGTTATGATAGTACATCATTGGTGAGATAGTGAGAAAAATTCTCAAAGAATTTGGTAGACTCCTAATTTTTTTAAGTTCAAGTGCTTCTTGTTGAAAAGGAAGACTTCAGCCATTTTGAAGTTTTTCTTAATAAACGTTTACATTGCAGTTAAAAGCATATTGCTCCAAAATGTGGGAAAGTAGGAGGAGGATGTAAGAATACAAAGTTGTGTCAAATTAAGCTGTAAACTGGCCATATAGGTAAGAAAGGCTTATTGCAACACAGTTTATTTTACAGTGAAAGGATGGAAAATGACATCATGCATTCTCACGTACTGAAAATAAAAATGTGAAGACTACAACTGAAAAGAGACACCTGTTTGAAGTAATAGATAAAGTTTTCAGCTGATAGTGAAATATGAAATATGGTATGAAATAACGGTATTTTTCATTAGAAACTCTAAATGTAGAGACAGTCCTGTGGTATGGTAGTACTTGATTACATTGCAAAAGATAAAAGGTTAGAGAAGTCAGATAACCATAAAATTTAGAATGCACATGAACATAGCATGTTCATGAAAAAAATTAATGATTTGGTTTTTGAGTTTAAGTAGAATGGGAGGGTTAGCCTGCATGCGAATAAAAGAAATTCATTCAATCTTGAATGTAATGGGAAAACTTACTATAATCCAAATATTCTGTTGAAAACAAATTACTATAAAATCGTGTAATAATAAAATGCGGCTAGTATCTTAGCAACTATACGAGTGAAAATCAGGATAGGCATGCAACTGATTCTGTGACTGGTTATGGTGATACATTGTGGGTAGGAAAATGAATCTGAACTTCTTTCCAACAGGTTGTGCTGCATTTCTTCATCTGCTTGAAATCATAAAAATCTGAACTCTAAATTTTTGCATTGAAAGTGATGTGGGTTGTTGTAAAAGGCAATGTAAGGCTTCTGTAAAAAGAGAGGTTTTGCAAAAGCAAGGTCCATCGATAGCAGTATTTGGCACAATATCAAACGTTCAGTTAGTATGCTGCGAAGCGGAATGGCTATGAGAAAGACCCACAGGGGGAGGACAGTAAAAGCAGCAAGCAAACTGGAAGGAGGTCACCCTGGTACATAAAGGCACAACTTCAAGCACTAGAAAACAAAAATAATAAAAAAACGTAATGAGCAAAATGGTTCGTTTGTGGATCAGTGATTCTTTCTGCTGTTGCTTTGTAATCATTTTGGTTTCAGGGCCCTGAATTTATTAATGTGTTGTAATGGTACTCTGCATGCAAATATTTCCCTATTCTACTCCTTTTGATTCTGTGTAATAAATTATGTATCAGTATTAATAAAATAAAGCTTTTCTCTTTAGAGCATATTTTTAACACAGCATGGGGACAGGGAGGTGGTAGAGTCTGCCTCACGTACAGACCCTGCTCCTACCATCCCATTGTACTTCACATATGCTTAAAGCAAATCCATGGGCCTGTGTATAAATAAAATCCAGCAGCTTCCTGAAGTGTTCATCCTCATGTTGTTGGTGGAATGAGAATGTGACCTATTCCAGAGACACAAAATTGCCTAGTTTAGAAGGATGGATTTTGGCAATTAAGTAATTTTTGATAGTTTAGTTATTTTATTCATTTTATATTATTGTTTTGGCTTTTTTTGGGAAGTAAAGTTTCTGATTTGATACATTTTACTCATTTTAAAACTTGAGTGCAGAAGTAGCTGACAATCAAGAAGTGAACAGAGCGATATTTGACATTACCGATTTGGATCTCAACCTCATTGTGTGCTTGTCTTCCTCAGATTGTTGATTTATTGCTTTCAACCCACATCAACAGCTGTGTGACACAGTTACCTCCAGGTCCCTTTAAATTATACATATCTGAATGTTCTTTTTTTAAAAAAGAAGTGCTTCTGGCACATAATATATGGATATGCTCCAGTGCAGCTAAAAATTTGATACGTTTTGGTTTGGTTTGAGATAAAGTTCTTTGCATAAGAAAAGCAGTATCTGCAAATGCCATGAAGTATTAATTAACTAATATTAATTAAAAAAGTGACTGTTAACGGAGTAAAGAACCAATGTTAGAAACTGATTTGGAATGAGATCACAGGTGTTTTTTTCTTTTATTTTTTACTTATTTATGGAAAATATGTATCCAGCAAGCACCTGGTTTGCATGTTCTCCAAAGGTGAAGAAGCACAGGGCCGGCTTGCTACACCTGGGTGGTTTTGATGTCAGGGATGGAGCCAGTAACCAGCTGGCAAGCAGAAGACCAGGCAGGCAGCTGTGTGCAGAAGGGACTTGGTGGGCTGGGTGGTGGCAGGCTGTTGCCATGGGTCAGGGAGGAGGCTGGCCTAGCCTGAGCTGCTGCCTTGGAGAGAGCCTGTTACCAGATGGTTTCCACTGTCAACAGGGTGGTTTTGCCCTCAGTCTGCTTGCAGATAAAGGAGCTTTGAAGGGGGATTCTGCAGCACCTAAAGTTAATTTTTCTTGATGAAGTTACATAAAAGTAGCAGGAGAAATAACAAGGAGTGGTAGAGCAATGGTTATAGCTGCTTTCATCTTGGTTGTAGAGCAAACTTGTGCTTTCCTGCTGGTTCCTAGGGGACTCGTTACTGAAGTCTGAGTAACACATCAGGAGTGGTGTTGCCATGAAAGCAGGAAGATGTTGCTGGAGATGTTAAGTTCCTTGTGAACTACTGGATGGTGAAGTGGTGAGATGGTGTCCTGTTGTATCGTTGATACTTCTTCCTCAACAGTTAATATCTCAGACTTTTCTTCCCCCAGTACTTCCCTCTGTTAATCTCTCTTTGCTTCACCTGTCATTTGCTTTCTTGTGGCATTGCCAATGTTTTCATTAGCTTAGATTAATTTAAGTGCTCCATACTGATTTAACTATAGTTACTTTAATTTTTTAATAACAGTGCTTAGGGATGATTTTCCAGGTATATATTCACAACACTGTATTTTAAAAGCTCTTATTTTTATTCTGATCTTCCTTACTATAAAGCCAAAAAAGAATCTATATCTGTGTTTTGTCAACCTTATGAGTGACCTTCTAACTTGTGGAGAGAACTTATCTCCTTCCCTGGGGAAGGCAAATTACCCATAACTAAATTTCAGCTACTCTTTTGCATGATTTATCTATCATACTGATAATTTGCAATTCTTTATGTTAATCTTGTGATTCAAAGTCTTGATGAAGCATTGTTTGTTAAGAATCACCAGACAAAATAGCTTCTGTAGGGCTATCTCACTCTATTATGTTGTTCCAAAACATGTCTAATTCTGACACCAGGCTATGTGCTGGTGGCAGTAAATTCAGAAATATATTGCTTTCTTCTATACACAAAGGAATTTCATTAGAAAAAGAGAAGTAGTATCAGGATGGGCCTGTCTTCCTTTTCCTATTCTGTTGTAGAACTGTTACTAGCCTTGACTCTAATAACAACAGAAGGATATCTGCATGCTCTTAAATTTGTCATTACTTTCAAAACCTGTTAGTCTCTCTTTTAATTTTCAGTTTTCTTCAAAAAGGACACATTCAGTTACCTTAAATTTTCTTGTCACAGTCTGGACCTAATATATTTGTTTTGTGCCTTATTTTAGTCAGGGAATAATGACAGCTGTCTTCTATCAATAGTCTGTAGAAATACATGTATTTTTTCTAATTCCACCTCTTTTAATGTTTCAAATTAGTATTAATGCTTAATGTCAAAGGAAAACGTTAAAACCTAGTGGTCTTATGTTTATGCTACACTGAATTTTGAAAAAGAATGAAGTATTTTGGGTTTTGCTTACTGATGCATAGTTGCAAGTGCTTTTCTAAAAACACATTTGTTCAATATTCAGTATCTAGTTCCCTGGAAATAATTCAGTGAGCACCCAAATGTCCTTGTGGAGCTGGTGCAGATTCTACAGTTTTGTGCTGTATTATCTTTGAATGTATGCCATGCCCTCTGAAGTTGTTGATTATATTCTGTATCATCATCATGAAGTTACAATAAGACCATTATACGAAGTAAACTGCTTTGGACAATGATATAGTGAATGTAGAGGGCAAATGGAAGGGAGAGAAATGTTATGTTTTAAGCTTCTGTTTACGTTTAAGATCAGTATAGATTATTGTCTGAATTTATCCTTACAATAATCTAATATTAACAAATCAAATAATGTAAGAGGCTTGGTTAATCTGATACGCAGACCAACAACTCTAAACTTAAATTCTGGTCAACTGAATTGTAGGTTTTTAACAATGCTACCTAATATGCAAGAGTCCAGTGAAAATAACCGAAAGAAATGTTGAAGAGAGCTCTTGAATTTGGCAACCTTTTTCTTGTGCTTCCACATTGTGGTAAGTAATGGGCTAATAATTCCAAGAGTTGTCCATGTAGGACACTGAGATTATTTTTTTAAGGAATTTTTCTTTAGCCATGTAGAAATAGACAGTTGAAGATATTTCTGTTGACTTGCTTTAGAGTCTAGAGTCCTTATAATGAAGCTTTCTCTCACAGTGTTACATGTTTGCTATCCTCTTGAAACATAACAGTTAAAAGATCCTTAGCGCTCGGCAGTATACTGCAGGTGTGTTACCAGGAGGTCAGAAAATGAAATTAAAATGCCTTTGTGAGTATGTACCTACATGTTTTTTGTTTTTGCTTTTTTTGTTTAGCTTCCTATTGGTACACAAGGCAATTCTGAAAAGACTTTGATTTCCCTTTGTTATTGTTTTACACTTAGAAATCTCAG